>NC_051181.1:105788713-105866542 GCF_013339695.2 Rhipicephalus sanguineus
ATAAATACGCCGCAAATGTTTTCTTTTTCTTTCTCGCTCACCCATTCGAGTCGCATTCTCTTTTACGCCGCTTGAGGTTAAAGACAGCGATCGTGAGCGTTTTCCTATAAGCTTTGTCACCATCAAAGCGTACCACTGAAGTAAAAAAGAAATTAAAAAAAAAGACGCAACTCCCGACTTTGCAACTGGCCTGCGAGCGCATCCGTAAGTGCAGGAGCTCACTCTTGTATCGCGCGTTTCTAGGCGCGACCTTCACTTTGACAGAGCAAAGAACTCGTTCGAAGGAACAAAGTTTGTATCAGTGCCTGTGCTTGCTGTTGTCCGGCAGTGACTCGACTGCCCCACTGCGCCTCGCTGTCGTTCTCGCCCAGTTCTGTTTTGTTGGTTTTAAGAAAACGAAAGTTTCCAGCATGATCACCGGCTGCACACAACTGCTGTGTGCTTCGATGGGGCGAGCGGAACGCCCAGCATGCAGGGTGTCGAGCATGCGAAAAATGTCTCCGTGCTTCGCATAGCACACAAAGTGCGGGCCATGCATTCCGCGCGTTGCACCACGTCTTCACAGTGTGGCAGTCGCGTTCTTACGTGTGCCGCCTGCGAGAAAGTTGTAGTTCACTCTCCAGGCTTGTTGCACGGGAGTACCGACAGGCTACTTGGAGACAGCGCGCCCCGCGTGGCTGCCGTCACTTGTCTAGCGAGTGACGTCACGGGCGCTGCAACCAATATGAAGTGCAAAGAGCCTGACGTCTTTGTATATGCAGCATCAGACGTTGTACGAACACCGCGACAAGAATCTTTGCCAGCGCACATTACAGCATTGTATCCGAGCTGCTGCGGGAGGCTGGTACACACTCGCCCTCTTAGGCGCATACCAGACATTGCAGAGTCCACGTACTGTTGCCAGCTCAAGTTGCTAGCGCAGCTTGTTGAGTTTCTCAGGTTGTCTTAATTGTGCATTGTTGCGTGTGAATTGGGAACTTGTACTGTCGTTTCTTGTTGGCACTGCGAACTGGCTACTCATACTGAGACTACTGTCATTAAATGCGAAGCATTTCTTTGGGAACTGTTACGATCGGCCCCTGCGCTGAAAAGGAAAGCGGCGTCCCTGTGCTTCGAACCGGGCGCCGAAGGGCTGCTTGCTGTTGACAGCGATTCGGGCACTTGTATTGTCCTCCCGAGACGAGAAGCGAGGCGCCATGCAGTCCGACATACCAAGGATCGACGAGTCAGCCGGAATGGTTTCCTGTCGCCAAATCTACCTTGACGAGACAGCGGCGTCCGCGCGGATGACAATCAGCCCCACTAATTGATCGACAAGGTGCTTCGGAGCTGCAGACCTTTGTTGCGGCCGGCTGTCCGAGCGTGGGACCCATCGCCCTACGGCCTTCACATGGCGGGGACCACATGTTTACACCCTTTGGTGCAACAGCAGCAGAGTACGGTGGCCACGCCCAGTTGACGACGTTGACCTGCGGAGTGTGGCTGGCACCCTCATCAGTGTTGTGTGGGACGCGATTGGACCGTCCCAACTTGCAAAAATTTCCCCTCTAGGGATCTGGGGAAAGAGACCCTTTAAAACGAGCCCCCGCGGACTCATTCGAGGTGCAATCGTCGTCATGTAGACGAAATCCTCGTCCTGTAGGACGAAATCGTCATGTAGAAACAAACTGCTCGCCCATGTGTAATATTGGATTGGATGGAACAAACTTTATTTGTGCCTGCAGTTGGCGCTCGCGCGCCCCCGACGAGGGCTACGTCGTCTTCGGGGTTGCCGTTACTCGGCGCGGTCTCCGCTCGCCGTTGCCGGCTCGCTGGGTCCCTGCCTTTCGAGCGCCCAGAGGACCTGCTGGACGGCCCAGAGCTGTTGATCCAGGTCGTAGCTCTTCGCGGCTTCCTCGAGCCGCGACGGGATCGTTCTTGATCTCGCTTCCTCTGGGTAGTTTGATGCAGTCCACAAGATGTGCGTGTGATCCGCCGTCTCCCTCCGGCAGACCTTGCACTTGTCGGTCGGGTATGTCTCGGGGTACATGCGAGCATCAGTCCCGGACTCGGTAGCGATCCGGTCTGGAGCTGTCTCAATAGTACCGCCTCCGCTCGACTCAACCGCGGGTGCGGGAGTGGGAAAGTCCTGCGAGCCATGCGGTAGGCTTTTGTGATGTCGTTATAGTCCGTCATGCGGTCCTTGGCTCCGAACCACGTAAACCTCTGCTAAGTTTGCCTTCCTCCAGCCTCTTCCTCCGGAATCTCTGGTGCCTACAAAGGCCGGTCGCAACAGAACCAAAGAAATAGGGCCCTAGGCAAACATAAAGCCCCACGCTTCGAAGTCCAGTGTCTTACACACCTGCCACATGGGCAAAGTTGGTGTCGCTTTGAGCGATTGCACTTCCCCGAGAGTGTCATTCGCGGGGTGTCACACGGTGACGCTTTAGTGACACTCGCTGCAGAACGCACTTTCACGCGAGTACGTTCTACAAACTCACTTCGCTCAGTTGCCTCGAAGTATAGTGTATAAAGCATAAATAAAACAATACTGGGAGCAGACGCTCTTTAGGAATTGTATAAGTGACTCGGTCAGCCTACAGTATTACTGTATAATGAACAGGCACGTAGCCAGGATTTTTTTTTTCGGGGAGGGGGGGGGGGGAGGCCTAATCGTTCGAAAGAAAGTCTTTCCATGGCAAAAAGAAAACAAAGTTGCCCAGGAATATAGAAGGCTGGACGAATTACGGGAGGAGGGGGGCTGCCCCCCCCCCCCCCCCCTTGCCTACGCGCCTGATAATGAACAATACACCTAGTATTCAAAATTAATCTTTATATCTGTCTTAAGATTCAGCAGTGGGAGGTACGTGAAACCACATTTGCAGATAAGTTATGGATCCAGGGGGACACAAAGTGCGGCAATAATTGTTACTATCAGCCGCCCAATTAACTAAGATTGAATAACGATCTTTTTAGTGACTGCAGCAAGCGAGCGTGTTTGTATTGAAACGTTGAAGGCAATCACGTTTCTACACATTTCCACTTGGAAGAGTTCTTCTAGCATGTCTGTAGCAATATGATGCTTCGTAGCAATATGATTATGAGGGACGCCGTAGTGGAGGGCTCCGGAAATTTGGCCGTGTGGTTCTTTAACGTGCAACTAATCTGGGTACACGGGCCTCTAGCATTTCGCCTCCATGCAAATGAGGCCGCCGCTGTCGGAATTCGATCCTGCGACCTATGGTCAGCAGTCCAGCACCATAGCCACTGGACCACTGTGGCGCGTGCGCATGCCTCAGAGTCAGAAAGCGCTGAAGTGCGCGCTCGCTCACTAGCTCCTTCCTCATACAGCTTGAATCACCGAGCCTTCGTGGCTGTTCGGCTAGCTTTGCCCGTCTCGCCCCCGGAAAGCCTTGCTCTATTCCCATTCCGACCCCAATTTTCTTTCCGGCTCAAATAGTTTGTCTTATTTACAGTAGGACCTCCGAGAACTTTGGCGTCGATTGATCCGAGTATGATTGGATCTGTTTCTATTCTTTGCATCCGTCGGGATTTTTCGCTCACGGCCAACGACGCCGCCGCCGCCGCCGCCGCCGCCGCCGCCGCCGCCGCCGCCGCCGCTGCCGCCGCCGCCGCCGCCGCTGCCGCCGCCGACGACGACATCGGATTTTCTGCGACACAACCTTGTTAATGTTATCGCCTTGAAACGATCGATGTTTCGTACGTCGCACGTACAAGAGCTTTTCGGCATGGAAATACAACACCGGTTCAATGCGCGTAAGATACAACAGTAATACGATTTATATAAAGTGCAAGTCACATAAATAATACACTTCATATAACATTTCAGTGTAGATTATTGCAGCGTTACAGAACAAAGAAAAGTAATGAAGGAGGTAAGTACTAGCTGTGGTTCAGAGAACTGGAGTGAGTGAGTATTCAAGACGCCTGGCGGTATCGGGCGGGTTGGGGTGACAAGCACCTCCACCTAGGTGACCGCCTCGAGTCCTTGGACACGGGCGGCTTCTTCGGCGTGCCGGACGGCCCACAGGGGAAGCTATAACGATTTTGCGTAAATAAACGTTCTTTTTTTTTTCCTTACTTACTAAATCTTCTAATAACTTGACAAAATCAGACTGCGATACGGTGTTAGTGATAGACGCATTTAGGTCATACCACTCGCGAGCAACGCCGGGAGGAGGAGGAAATAACTTTATTCTGAGTCCTGCGAGTTGTTGGGGCGGGCCTATGGCCCCGCCTAGGAGACGGCCAGGAGTCCTTGAACCCTGGAGGCTTCCTCGGCCCGCTGGACGGCCCAGAGCTGATCCTCGAGAGCGGAGATGAGCAGCGCGGCTTCCCAGCGTGCGCGAAGGCTGTCACTAAAGGCCGCGATCTCGGTATTGTGACTAATCCCTCGGCATTCCCATAACATATGCTCCAGAGTGGCTCTGGATTCACATTGTTTACATTGGTCCGTTTCGTATATATCCGGATATATGATATGCGAGAGCGCGGGATTCGGATACGTCCTGGTTTGTAACCGCCGCCATTCGACAGACTGCTTTTTTGTCAATTTTGGGTGAGGTGGCGGAAATATGCCCCTCTGTAACCTATAATGTTTTGTGATGTCGTTGTATCTGGTCATTCGGTCTTCCCACTCCCATTCGTCTACCGCGCCGTCACGTCCGGAGGGTGCTGCGGCGGCGCTTGAGATCGCAGCTCGGTCGGTAGAGAAAATAAAAATTAAAGAAAGTATCATTATTACAAAACACATTTAATGCATAGAATTGATTTTGACGAGCTGTGCGGGTTTAAACAAAGGTAACGCGTGCATATGCGTCTATTTTTAGACGGTTGCGAATGAATGAGTAAATGAATGGCTTTCTGCATGTGAATACATGTCCAAACTGGAGTAAATACGGACACAGAATCAAACGGCACTTTCGAGATAAATGCGACGAGTATATTCTCTAAAAAACAAAAAACCATCATGTTCGTACAGGGCGAAACCGGGACACCGACCTCCGCTTGGAATTGCGACGGCTCGGTTATCAAAGAAAGTGGAACGAGATTGTACGGTTGCCCTAATTAGGGCTCGTTGAATAAAGTCAAAACGCCTATTTTCTTGCATTCAGCGGATTTAAACGTTTCGTCGTCCGAATGAACGATTACGCTGGGGTGACGCAGGGCGCGGAGAGGCTTTAACGAGGCATGACCCCATCATTGTACGCGTGCGCCACAGCAACGATGATCACGCGCTGTCCAACTATCTGTGTGCGAGTAGTAAGAACTTACGCTAACGGTGGCTGAGACGACTGAGCTGACGTCGCAGAAGTGTAGCGCAGGGAGTAAAGAGAAATGGGGGTCGTCATTCCCCTGGCTTGGTCGTGCGCCTCACGTGATGAGCAGTCTTGTTCCGTGCTCTCTTATTTACGCAGTCTCACGGAAGCACCTATCAAGGCACGTGGACAGCTAGGTCATGCACTGTAAACGCTATCTGATGCGCACTCTGCGTTGTCGCGTGTGATATGATCGCGGCGGGTTTCACTTCTTTCGAGAGTACCAGGCGCTGCAGTGTAGTTAGTCTCTGCATGGCTTACATATGCTGTTTCACTTTTTTTAATGGTCATACTGTACCCAAAAGACACTGGTGTAGCAATGAAGGAAGGGAGATGATTTTCTAAGGGCTCGTTTTATCTTTGTTAGACACAATATTAATGAGAACTAACAGACAATAACGCCAAGGAAAGTATAGGGGGTGTTATCTGTAGTATTTAGAACATAAATGTGAAGAAAGTAAAGTGGACGAAAGTGCTTCGGAGCTGCAAATATCATACAAATAATCATACGGCCGTGGATAGAGGCAGCAAATACTCAGATGAATAACATTTCTGGTGTTCTTGAAGATAGAGACTTCTGTTTCTTTATCTACCGGACCAGAGAAAAGTAGGTGTTACTGAGAATGTTTCCGCGATTATGAGATCAGCCAATGTCAGTGTGAGTACCGCCGGCTGCGCAGTTTGCCGAGGTAAGAGCAAGCGATTTTTTTTTACTGTTTTCGAAGCGAAATTTAATTTCTCTGCTGCGGTCCCTGCATTAATATCTGGTTCAGGTGTTTGCTGGAGCCTTAGTTCACAGCGGATCAGCATCGTTCTCTGGCTATGTCAAGTAAGTTTTGCGACCCCCGCCCCCTCTGAGGATACCATGCGGTCCCGCTTTCGTTGAAGCCATCCACACCATACCCGTAATAAACGTCGGTATCACAGGCACGCCGCGTCGCAATAAACATCCGCTGCTTCGTTATCACCACAGTGACTCTGCAGAATAAGCGAGCGGGCATGTAACAGCGTTTTGCGTCGACCGTGTTACAAGTCCGTGTGCGATGCGCCTCATAATCATATCGTAGTTCCCGCGCGTAAAACCCCGGGAAAAAAATGCACGTAAGCTGCACCGGCACGTCTTGTGCATGTGTCATGCACGAAGACTTCTACAGCTAGCCCTGTGCACAGAAGCACGAGGGAAGCTCGTGGGGGACTACAAAATTTCCGCGTGCTCTGTAATCTCAACGCGTGAGATCACTGAGCGAAATACGGCGCGTGACCGTAACAGTTGCGATCGCAGCTATCTTTACACTCGCATAGCGCTCCTTCACGTCGACGTCGTCAGAGGTGTATATAACACCGAGACGCTACTCTATATGCTGCCATAAAAAGTGTGTGCAACACCGTGTCGCGTGTCATGAAGGATTCGTCCCTGTACTGAAGGAAGCGTAGTATACTGAGTTTCCGGTGGTGTGTGTGTTTTTTTTTTTACGGCTCTCCTTGTCTCGTAGGGGAGCACCGCTAAAACCCGCTATGATCGTATAGCTTTGTGTTTACGGAATGCCCTTTGTTGTGTCTCGTCGCGAGAGCACGAGGTGTGGCGACACTCCGCTACACCTGATAAGGCTGGCGCGCGCCCGTCATGCGGCCCGAGAATTGCGTTCAGGATCTTGGTGGTGCCAAGGTCAACAGCCTTGAAGACAGGTGCGCTGATAACAGTGGACCTTGTCGACTGTCTGGGAAAAGACGGAGCAAAAAAAAACGAAGGGCACCGTTTATGCGAGTCGCTCCGGTTCTTCGCAATGACAGTTTACAGTTGGTTGAATGCGCTTTTGTTTTGAATAAGTCGGTTGAAAAGCCAGCAAGTCATTAAAGGGGGCAATTGGAACCTGGTTTAACAGAGGTTACGGTGCTCTCCGGTTGACACGAAGGTCGCGGGTTCGACCCGACCGCGACGGTCGCATTTCGATAGAGGCGAAATGCTACGGGCCCGTGTACTGTGCGATATCGGTGCACATTAAAGAACACCAGATACATTAACTGAGCGTGGGTTTGGTGTCCGGTGTCGGACCATGCAGAAAAAACAAACAACAACGAAACATCGTACTGACATCCCTATGGGAAAGCATACTCGCAAATTCAGTAAAAGGCGTGTCATCAGCGCCTCAATTATCGGAAGATTTATGTACTGCCTTCTGGCGTTTTTTTATTTTTCCTGTCAGATTTCTACTATCTTCCTTTTAAATAAGTACATTTTCGCTATGCCTGCGTCCCTCACATATGGACACTGCGGCCTTCCGATATATCTAGAACCTACAGGACCGGATGCGTTGCCTTATCAACCACATTAGCAGTGTCGTAGGCCTGATCCGGTGTTGTGCGTCCATATTCGCGGTGTCGTATAGGGCCGGATGCAAGCGTTATTGTTTGGGTGGTTGCATTGGTTCGCATTATAGTCTTGTGGCATCTTCCCCTGTAAGCACGGCTTAAACTCAGGGGGGGGGGGGGGCCTCCCCCCCCTCTCGGCAGCCCGACGATGGCACTGAGGCACCCATTTGACAAGTGCTGGAGTTGAATTTTTTGGCAGTATATAGTGCTTTGTGCGGGGAAATTATGCTCTGCAATTTTCCGAATAATGATTTAATCGCGAATGTTTGGTTGACGGGGTGTCAGCAAAACAAGAAATACAGGTATCGTCGTACTGCTGAATGCAATTCACTGAGACACTGAACACCACGGGTAACGCCTCCTGAAACCACTGGTCACCACCCTGCTCGACAGAGCGTCTTGGCACAGCATACTGTTTCACGAGGCACATGAGTGTGAAGCTACCTGCTCGTGAATCAGTAATGGTTCACCTTGGTCTGCTAAGCTTGCCACTCGATTTTCATTTGCTTAGTTGTGCATCACAAGTCTGCTGTAATTGGAAAGTCGCATGTATTTTTTTGCCTACATTATTAGGCAAGTGGTGGCGAAAAATAAAATATATAGCATTGTCGTGCCTGACCATTTGAATCCAGTGAGTCAACTAATGTTACTTACTTTGAGCTCACATATCTTTAATTATGTACGTCCCGAGTTATTTCTGAAAAATCGTTCCCAAAATAATTTCATTTAATACTTGATTGGATTGACACGTTGAATAAATAATATATGTATTTGTATAGCATTCATAAGCATTTGTTCAGTTCTAGAGACAGTTGGCTTCACTGCACTGTGATCATCGCAAACACCTCTCTTAACGTCTAATCTACAGCATATATATATATATATATATATATATATATATATATATATATATACAGTGGACTGAAATCTCGTTGATAAGATACTGCATAATACGTTTTTCAGCCTAATACGTTTTTGTTTAATTCCCGGCCAACATCCCTTGGAAATAATGAATTTTCATGCCTTTAATACGACCTCATTTTTGCCCAGAATTGGATAATACGACCGCGAAAGTGGATCTTGACCGATATATCTAGGAATCCTGCGTTTATTCTTCGGTATGCCAGCTCGCACGGCCAGTGGCGTAGCCAGGGGGTGCCACACCGGGCCCGTGCCCCCCCCCCCCCCCGGAATTTTTTTTCTGCCATGGGATACACAGCACGAAATGACACTCGACCACACTTACCTGGCTGGACCCCATGTCGGATCAACGGGGTGCGCCACCCGAAAAAAATTTCTGCGTACGCCACTGCGCACGGTGTTCCCACAACCCTCGATCTGCGCGTTGCAGAGCCGCTGAGGCCACAGCACCATCGGTTTAGTGGCGAAAAGATCGCTGCTAGGTGATCTTTTCTTCGATATATATATATATATATATACATATATATATATATATATATATATATATATATATATATATATATATATATATATATATATATATTGCCGCTTTATGAGGCCCCCCCCCCCCTCCAATGAAGGGAGACTTGCCTTCATTCAATGAAGGCAAGTCATGAATTCAATGAAGGAAGCCCTGCCTGTAAGACGAACCGGACATCAAGCATTTGTTTGTCATCTTCATGGAATCAATTCTGTTGCCCTGAATGACCAGCGGCTATCTTGCCCGCTCGCTACATGCCCTGCGCATTTCTTCTCTTGGATTTCGGCTAAGATGACCTTAGCACGCGTTTGTTACCTGGCCCACGCTGCTCTCTTATTGTTTCTTAACTATCATTTTCCTTTCCACGACTCGCTGCCTCGTGCTCGGTTTAAGTTGAACCCTCTCCGCAAGCCCCTATGGGGTTTCTGCCCCGTAGGTAACCACCGACCTAGTGCAGCTGTTACATACTTTTTTCTCTTGAAAGATACTGATAAACTGCCATCCATGATCTGAGAATACCTGTCGAATGTGCGCCACCCAGTTCATTTACAGCGAAGCTGTTTAGCAAATCGTTCCTTGTCCGAAGAACCAAAAAGACTATCGTCATCATAAACGGGTATGTGCCAAAGAAATTGGATAAATCGCACTACTCACCACTGGTCCACTGAAAATGAAGAAGGCAACAGTTAGCCCATCGAATGGCTGCGAAACGACGGCGGCGAGCCGAAGACCCCGAGTACGTACAACGAGAGGGCATACTATAGGGAACGGGAAAGGCAACGGCGGCTGCGAGAAGACCTCAAAGCGATGGAAGGCCTACGCCAACCGCGACGTGCCGGTAGATCTATGAGAGGTGCGAACGCTTGATTTCAGCGCGAGGTTCTGTCTCTGCAGTTCGGACATCCGTGCCGTGTCTGGGACTGTCTGTGGTTTAACTCGAACCTCTCTGCGCTGAGAATCAACCAAGAAACAACCTAGCATCACCTAGCTAAAGCCTAGCAACGACATAGAAGCAACCTAGAAAAAACCTGCATCACCTAGCTAAGGCCTAGAAACAACCTATAGACGCAGCCAGATTAGTCTTCAGAATCGTGCAGTTTCCCTGTTTCAATCCTCGCGCGGCTTAATGCAAGCTTCGCCAATTTTTTTTCACTAGTTTCTTCGATCTCATAGTTCAGATCGGCGATCATTAGCTGCGGATTATTACAAAAAAAAAAAAAAAACCGAGGCTCCTTTGGCGTTAAACGTACAGGTATGATGCGATGCCTGGAGCACGCATGCGAGAAAAAGAAAGCCTTCAAAACTGGATTAGAAAGTTTGACAGATAATTAGTACTTTAAAACTTTAATGATGTCGCTAAACATAACCGCGTAACATCACTGTAAAAATGCATGCATAATTAATTTCTTCTCAGAAAAAAGAAGAAAAAGAGAACTCCTAAAGCATTTCCGTTTTAATGACATCGGTAACGAACTTTTAGGAAGAAAGGTGAAAGCGTGCCTCACATGGTAAAAGCTCGCCCTGGAGTATTAAATGAAACAAGAATGGCAGCCTCATTTGACTGGCAAATTACCGACGAGAGAGAGAGTGAGAGAGAAAGGCAGTCGCAGCACCTGGAAGAAAGTTCGCAATTTACGTCATACGGGCGTCACACCTTCCAGGTTCCGAGCAACTCGCATCTACTTGTAACGCCCGGTGACTCCAGGGGCTGCGTAAAAAAGGAGAGCTTAGCTCCCTCACTCGGTATGCACTCTGTGAGCGCCTGATACGGCGCGATGGTGAGCTCGTTGCCCAGCTTTAGATGAATACCGGCCTCGCGCCGCGTCGGGGAAAGGCTTGGACGCCTAATCCGGGTCATATCGTCTAGCTCTACCCTCGTTTCATTCCATTCACGATATCTTTCGCTCATTCACGAGCGCCCGGGCCGAAGGTCAAGCGAGGCGCGCCATGCAGTCGTGCGGGGCCCACTTAGTTGCGCAATCGGCAGCGCCTATGAACCCGTCTGCATTTATATATACGTACATACGAGAACGAGTCATGGGGTGGCGTGGAAGTGCGCCGGCTCGAGTCAATGGACCATTCACTTTCTCCGAATCGTTGTGTAATGAAAGTCATGAACCCCTGGTACCCGGCACCTATATAGCTGCCACAAGCCCGCCCATAGCACAGTGAGGGGCTGGGGTGAAAGGGTTAGTCGGTGATAACGACCGATGGGGGGGTAATATATAGAATGAAAAGTGGCGTTTCTAGACGATGAGGCGGAGGGAGTAGCCAAGCTGGCGCCTCTTGGTGAGAGCCAGCGATAACTGTGGCTCGTGGGAACGTTGAACTTTCGACGTACATTCATTTACAGAGGACAGCTTGCATCGTCGCCGGCTTTACGCGGTTTGAAGACTACACCCCCCCCCCCCCGGCCCCCTTCGCGGTCGTGTCGTGTTAGCAGTGCGCCGCGGGGCAGAATGAGGGGTGCACATTAATCATTACCACCCCCACTTGCTTCAAGTCAGTCCGCGATTCAGACGCTTTTCAAGGTGGTGCTTTAGCGCCGCGATAACATTGGTCCGTTCCGCTCCCTTGCTCGTGAACGTTTTTGTTTCACTATATTTGAGTCGTACGTAGCAATAAACAAAAATTCAACCACTCCAATATTAGCCTATTTTTTAGCGGCCCATCAATCCTGAGTGGTAAGAAGGTCCTTCCGTAACAATTAGCGAAAAAGTAACTGAGTCTATAATCGGTTCGATCGGGCAGTTGGGGTTGTGTACGACATTTCAAATCGTACATGCCAGGCGCGCACGGACACCGAACGCGCCAAAATCTGTCGAGATTGTTTCCATTTTCGCTTTTATTGCACGGACCTAAACATCGAATTTGAGAGAGGGTGGTGACAAGAGTGCACTATACATATGGAAGTACACCGCAGCATGAGCGTTGGCAGGGGGGGATGTGCAAAAGGGGCACCTG
The DNA here is from genome assembly GCF_013339695.2 of Rhipicephalus sanguineus. Taxonomy (NCBI): domain Eukaryota; kingdom Metazoa; phylum Arthropoda; class Arachnida; order Ixodida; family Ixodidae; genus Rhipicephalus; species Rhipicephalus sanguineus. The sequence continues at coordinate 105,800,807 of NC_051181.1, forward strand.
CCCCCCTCAGGCCGCACCAGGACTTGCCCCCCACTCAAGCTGCACCAGCGTCTACCCCTACCCCTACCCCATCCCCCATCCCCCCCCCCCCCTTACGAAAAAATCCTGCCGACGCCCGTGCACCGCAGGAAGCCTTTCACGGCTGCCGCTAGGTTTGACCCTGCTGCACGCAAGTTTTGCCACAAAGGAAGCATCGTCCTTGGGCATGCAGTGGAATCACACCTCCAACTGCGTGAGTCCTCGTCGTTCTCGGAGTCGGCCGTTACAGGTGCCACATTCGTTACCGGTTAACAAGGTCCTTTCGTCTCGAGGCGCCTTCTTTCGATTTCGTGAATTGAAATTTGACCGTGACACGTCGCTGGTGGCGCGAGCGTCGTTAGTTTTGTGAAGCTTAGAAATAGGTGACTGAGCTCAGTCTGAAAAGCTCCTTAACGGGTTAAGCGACATAGCTGAAGCAAAAGCAATTTGCAGCGTCCTTATAGAGAGTCCGAACGTTACGGCATTACGAGCGGCATGGCACTGTATACTGAGGCGTTCGTTCGCATTTACCGAGAAACTGAGTGTTACTGTTACACACGTGTCTGAATTATGTTTATCTCTTTCTATGCATTAGCAGTGCTACACCGTCTACATGGGACCAGGGCATGAAAAGTTAAACGTCTCGCCGAGTGAAAGCAGCGAGGGGATATTTTCTGCCGAGTGAGCTATTCAGTATTGTTGCCTGAAGAGATCAGCGTGTGCTCGATGCTGCGTGGAAACGAACGAAACATGAAGCGAACACTTTATTGACCGATTCTCTTGAGCACGCAAGGAACGAAAAAAAAAGAGGAAGGCTTACTGTCGCATGTTGTTTGCCCTCCGTTCAACCTCCCGTCAGCGCGCCCTTTCGGTCGTCCGGACGATTTAAGCACAAACAGCTGCACGAGGCTATAGCGAGCGTCTGTCGGAAATTGTTGTTCTGTTTCAAAACACGTGACATTCTTCCAAGGCCGTCGGATGGTCTTTCTTATGGTCTTCTGACCCGCCTCCACGGAGCAAGGATTCTTCACTTGTTGGCCTCCTCGGACTTGCCCTTCTTTGCGGTCTCTTCCTTATTCCCAGCCTCTCCCGTTTCCTCAGTTCCTCCCTGTTTCTTCTCCTCCTCCTTTTTCTCCTCCTTTTCTCCACCTCCTCCTTTTTCTCCTCCTTTTTCTCCGCCTCCTCCTCCTCCTTCTGCTCTTCCTTCTTTGGCTCCTCCGTCTTGCCCTCTGGAGGAGCAGCCGCGGCCGGCAGCTCTGTCACCATGTCCTCGGAAGACTTGGCCTGCTGCATAGACATTTGCAAGGCGTACGCGATCTGTTCTTCCTCCGTCATCGCCGTAATGTCTGGGAAGGCGTCGGAAGAGGGAGATTTTGCGGTGGCTGGAGCAGGATCCGTCTCCATGGACATGGCGAGCGCTCGATCCAGAAGAAGCCGTTCGTCGCTGGATGTCGCCGGCACTTCGTTAACCATGGGACTCGCATTCTGGCTCGCGTCATTGGGTGCCCCGTCAGCCGCTGCCCGCCTGGCCTGCTCCTCCTGGCGTTGGCGTTGCTCCTCCATGGATACGCGCAGTGCCATGAGGAGCTCGGGGTCCTCGTTCGGGTCGATGCCGAACTCAAACCCTCCGGAACCGGAAGGGGCGACTCCCACGCCGTCTTCGCCCTGGACCACCGGGGAACTGACGAGCGCGTCGGACAGTTGGGTATCGCGCCCCGAAGGAACCGTGACCAAGTGGGATCCGGTGCCCTCTTCGCCGTTGAGCGTGTTGATGAAACTCTCCAGTTTCGCCGTGTTCGCGTCAGCCTCCCCGAAGTTGACGACGTCCACGCTTACCTTCTCCTTCTTGAGACTCTTGGCGAGAGTGAGGAGGTCCTTAGCCTCGGTCTCGATGGGACTGCCGACAAAGACCACGATGCGCATCCTGTGGTGCTTGCCCTGGCGGTGCTTGAGCACGAGGTGGGCGATTCGCACGCCCGTGATGAAGTTGATGCTCCCATTGGGTCGGACTTCGTGGAGCTTGGACAGCAGGTGCGCCACGTCTGTGGTGAGGGTATTCAAGACTTGGGGTCCGGCCATTGTGAGCAGGCCGACGTTGTTCTCCGGATTGGACTGCGTCTTGGATTGGCAGACGACGCCGACGGCGTCCTGCTGCGCTTGCAGGCGATTCGGAATGAAGTCGCCATTGCGCATGTACTCACTGTCGTCGACGCAGATAATGGTACTTTCGAGGACCATCGCTTAGCCGGTGACTTGCCGCTCTCGAATAACTTGCCAGCTGGCTTCCTCTTCCGCTGCTTCTGGCAAAGCTGTAAGTGGAGGCCTTGCCTCGCCCTGGATCGCAATCAGCTCGCGGCTGTTCTGAACTTCGTCGCCCTCGTTTTTGGTTATTGTCGAGGCAGTGGCTCAGACCCACTGCGGGATCGCGTCTTTCACAGATCGACGCGTCCCAATGCGGCGCGAGGCGGAAGGGCCCATCGGCCGTCTTTTAGCACGTGCAGTGTGTCTTGGGCGTGGTCGTTGTTCTTTTGCGAGTCGACGTTTCCTTTCTTCTTTTGAGGGGCGAAGCAGCTTCGGGCCGAGCCTTGTACCCCCCGCGTCTAGCGTAGCTCTTGTTTACTCGCTCGCTCCCGGCGCGTGCTCTGGTTTGAATGGAGTCCCCTAAAAGGTTTAACCAGCACAACATCAATCATAATTGTGACAGAACAATATAAGACACCTAAAAGCACAAACCCTTTATACTAGTCGGCGATTTCAACGTAGACATTGTGGACCTTAGGACCTAGCTTTGTCGTCGACGCTTATTGTCCGCTGTTGTGGTGGTTAGAAAACCGTTGCTTTAGTCGAAACATATGTGTGTGTGTGAATAAAAGAAAGGTTCAAAATAGGCGAACAACAACCATAATTGTGACAAACAATATAAAACACCTACAAGCACAAACCCTTTATACCAGTCAGCGACTTCAACGTACACATTATGGACCTTAGGACGGAGCTTTGACGTCGAGTCTTTACGTCACTTTATGTCACTCAATTTACATTAGTGAGTAATAGCTAAGCGGCTCGCTGGGCCAGCGGGCCCAACGAAGGAGCGGAGAGGGCAGCGGAGCGCGAGACGAAATGAAGAGTAATAGCTAAGCGGCTTAGCGTCGCCCCGCTCGTTGAACGTAGAACGCACCTCGCGTTCCGCTGTGGAGTCAGTTGAGCGTAGCGTGAAGGCGCGTCCACTTGCTTTCGCCTTCGTTTTGCAGCCAAGCTGACCGCGTCTCGACAAGACGCGCTTGAGAAAAACGCGAAATGTATGCAGTTATCTGCACGTCTGTGAACACGCGATCAAATGTAATCTGTACGGAAAGATGTCAAAGTAGCACGTACTTTCTCAAGTTTCTTGTGTCTTCTTGTCTCCTATTTCGAATCAAAAGATCAACACGAGTTTTCGATGATTTGAATCCACTTTAGGTCATCTCCAAACGGCCTCGCCTTCAGAGGTCTTCTTATGTTGAAAAGCAGCGCCGGGACATTTCGCCTGGAGCAGAGCGAGCGCTGCGTTGGCGGGTCTCGCCGACAACATGCCGCTGCCGCTTGTGTTGGAGGTCGCCCTCTTGTCTCGCGAAACCGCTGGTCCGCTGGCCACGCTCCGCTGAGCAGAGGATACCAGCGGCCGAGCGGTCCGCTCCGTAAAAACGCTGACTGTCCCAGCGTGCCGCACATGCGCAGTTGGTGTCTCCGCTCGTCCGCCGGGCCTGCTGGCCCGCTGAGGCGCTTAGCTAAAAAAGGTTGAACAGTACAATAATATCAACCATATAATTGTGACAGAACACTATAACACTCCTACAAGCACAAACCCTTTATACTAGTCGGCGACTACAACGTCGACATAGGATTCGCCCATTCGTCATCATTCACCTCGCGGAGATGCAGCATATGACGTCTCGATAAGCTCTACGATGCATTTCGTATGACTGCAAACAAACAACCACGAACAGGGGAACGTGCATGCACCTCGTCTTCGCCAACTTCAGGCTAGATCCGATCGAAGAACCAATGGATCTACATTTCACGGACCGCAATGCAGTAATAATGAAGGCAAAACGGAATCCACAACTCAACACGACACCCGAGTTATGACCAATAAAACACATTGTCTATAACTGCACACACGCGTTGTCACTCGTTTGCATGCGCGAGTGAGCAATGTCACGGGAGATTCACGGTTACCGAACGATCCCCAGTGCTTCGCCCAGTCATCATCATTCACTTCGTGGATATGCGTGAATTTTTTTATTGCGATAGCAATTATATGGACAGTCTCGACGGATTTTTGCCGTCGCCGTTGCCGTCATATCCTTCCGGTATGAAGTCTTCCGGTATGGAGATGAACGCGGCCGAAGCAGAGTTCAAACAAGCCGGTCCATCGCTCGGAGGGCTCGGCTAGCTCGGCGCGATAATCTAGTTGCGTGCCATGTCGCAAGACGCAGTGAGATGCCATGTTGCATCTCACAGGCTGGTTGCAACACTGCGGAAGCTACAAGGCTGCTTATTTAATAGGAAGAGCGAGCACCCGTCACGATGTATTCATGCCCCACAGCGTCTTCGCTCACGCGTTGGGCGAGTGAGCACACGGCAGCAACCGTAGAGTTTCCCACAAAGCTGCTTTTTAATTTTTTAAATATTTTTTTGCCTTTTTGGCCTTCTAAAAAAAATTCACCACCACCATATTGTATGAAACTCTATGGCAGCAATCAACGCTCTTAGCGTTGGGTAGCAACGGCAGCGCTGGATAAAGGCAATAAAATGAGTTGGACGAGTAAAGCGAGGACATAATAGCAATAAAAGCTCTTAGCGTAGGGCATCAAAGGTAGCGCCGGGGGGGAGAGAACAAAAACAACATGGCGGCACCCGTCGAAGCTAAAGCCTTTGAATGTATTTCATTCTGGGGCTTTAGTCGGAAGCTGGTTCCTTCCGCCTCGAAATTATGAAGTCGCCATCGTGAGCTCTGTGGCCCGCAAGTTTTAAACCGACGTTTGCGTTTGCGTTATATTTGCGTCCGACAGCAATGTATTCGTGTCTATTTTGCAATGTTTCCGAGATCCATTCTCCAATTCTCGGGGACAAGGCTTAGCAGGCGTAGATGAACAACAGCTGATCTCAATAATAAGGTCAAAACATGCCTGTTACTTTGTTCTCAGCGTGAGGTGACACAAAGCGATGATTGATTCCACCGTTTATTTATTGCTGTCAGGACAACGGGCAGTGCAGGGCTGGGCAAAGATACTTTGAAATTGTATCGCGATATGATACAAGGATACTCAGGCAAGAAGTATTTGAGATACAGATACAAGATACCACAACGCTGATTGTATCCGATACGATACATTTCAATTGTATCTTAAGATACTTCGATACATTCGATGAAAAAATCCGTAAACAGGGGGCGGGTGCTCGAGCCGACGTTTCGGCAAGGCTGGAACTCCAGCCTTGAAGAAGACAAGTCCACTTGTCGAAACGTCCGCTCGAGCACCCAGTCCCAGTTCACGGATTTTTTCGCCGCAAGCTTCCATCTTCCACATCCTGCCGTTTTTTTGGATTTCGATACATTCGGAAATTTGTTATTATATATCTCTCTTTACGGTAATGTAGCACTTAACGACGGTGCACAACGATTTTCGCTCGAAAATTTATTAATTGCAAGCAATTCGGTTTCACTTGAATGTAATGTCTGTTGGTATCTCAAAAGTTTTGTACTTCTAGCTCAAGCTACGTCAGTGTCATCCCGAAACAACTTATGGCGCTTCTTTAGCTGCTTAACATGATAGCTCTTTATACACTTCGCTGATAGCGGTTTTGCTTGTCGCTTTTGTAATTGGGTGGAGTCGCTGCTCTGCTTGCCGATCAGCTAGCGTGTTTGGCATCTAATCACAAGAACTTCAATAAGACGCTTCCGCACATAGGTGCAAATACCGCTGTGGAGTTCTGCGTTGCCCGTGAACGTATCACGGTTTTCGCAATGCCCGATCACCGGACATGTAACATCAGCAACAATGCTAGTAGCGACATTCTTTGCGACGCACCGTGTTTACGTAGAGGACATAGAACTGCTATGACTGTTATATTCTACATATCTGCTGGCGTAAAGATTTCGTTAGCCGCGTACTCATGAATGCGCGATCTTTTAAGGAGTACTGACATGAATTTTAAAATTTTTCGGGTTGTTGCTCTAAATGAAAGCACGGGTGTCGAGAACCCTAAAAAGAGTGTCGTGGTGCCTGGGGATGCATTGCATATATTTTTAATACCGCTTCTTTCAACCAACAGTTTCGGTTCGGTTTCGAGAGGGCGGCTTCATAGTGACGTGTCAAGTCGGCCCGTGACGTCACGGGCAGACTGCAACCCACGAAATATGCACCTGCTGTCCTTTGCTGTCAGTCGAACGTGGTTCATGATGAGTGAACTGTCGTCCAGTGCCTCCGACAGCGATTTCTGTGATTTAGGCTGCATGCAGAACCCAGATTTCGCAAACCAAGTGAGCTGACTTGAAACGTCATAGGGCTCTCCATGCGGTGAAGCTGCCTTGCAGATGCTGGGAGATGAAAACTTTAAAATCAAACTTAAATATTTATACGTGTTTCCTGGATGCGGTGTGGGGAGAGCGTTAACACTACATGCCAAAAACGTCCGTTTTGCTGCACTTCAAAATCGTGTCAGTACTCCTTTAACGATTTTCTTCTATGAGAGGACATCTGCAGCCCAGAAAACGTGTCAGACGTATTCTGTAGTTGCACAAAGCACCGCAGGACACCGCCGCTATTCACATTATATTGCCATTTAGAGCACCGATTACTTGGTGATTAGTGAAGGCTAAAAAATAGAGAAACTAATGTAACTACGTAAAATAGAAACGCGGCTCCGTATCAAACACATTGAATAAATATAGAAGCATGATACAGGCGGCACGCCGAAGAGCTAATAATAATTGTTGCGTTTTATGTCCCAGAACCGCGATATGATTATGAGGGACGCCGAAGTGGAGGGCTCCGGAAATTTCGACCACGTGGCGTCCTAAAACTTAAATATAAGCACATGGGCATCGAAATGCGGCCACCGCTACCTACGGGTCAGCATTCAAGCACTATAACCACGACCACGGCGGGTAACCCCTAATAGCTATGATCATTACGCAGTTAAGGTAAGACCACAGAAAATTCAGCGCCTATGTAAAATAGCGTAAACCCGGTCGTTGGAACGCTCGTTATAAAAACGGAGCATTTTGTATAATAATGTTTCTCCAATCCCTTTGCTAACATCTTTGAAGTGGCTTCTAATAATTAACGTTCTTATCATGAAAACTCAATTTCGCTGTTTTACTAAGCAGTAAGCAGAATTTTTGTTACTGTATACTCCAAGCACGCGCAGATTATTATATATTTGTTCTCAACGTCGTCTTGAAGTAACAGTAAGCTTAAGTGGAATATAAGTATTTAAACAGTAGCAGGAATGATACCGACAGCTAAAAGTAAGAATAAACCAGATAGCTTACCTTGCTAGCACGTTAAAAGAATATTGCCGTAAGCAGACCCGAAAAAACGCAATACATATAGACATAGCTAGGTAATGTATGGGATGGAAAAGGACAGTTTTGAAAAAAAGCTTGTGCTAATAATCAAATTATGATTTTGAGAACTAATTGAATAAAAGAAAAAGAGACGCCAAGATAGCTTCTGTTAAGTGAATGCTTTGTTCTGTTAGATCCAGCGTCTGTACCGGTGGTGCTGTAGCTGTCCGAATCTTGTCTGCATATTAGTCAATTTCATTGCATGTAAGTCAAACTTGCAGTGATGAGGTCCTTCAAATCGCCGATGTATGAAGGCCATGAGACGCAAAGAAACTCCCCCCTCCCCTTTTTTTGCATTCTTCAGACCTGTGCAACGAAGTACAACACGAGAGAAACTTCGGTAACGGCACTCTGCAGCGGCATCAGAATTTGTACGCGGCACAGGATAGTGGCAAAGAGCCAAGTAAAATAGCGCTGACAAACCTAAAAAGAAAAAAAAAAGAAATCGTGAACACAAAGTTCGTCTGGGAGTATAAGTTCGCGCGTTTGTCTGTCGAGACGACGCGAGCGCTACCACGTGACTCTGCTCCCTCAGTAGGGACGCTCAGAGCTCATCGTCCGCCCTTGCTGGAAAACTCTGGCGGAAAGATAATGTCTCGGGCTTCAGTTTTAATGTGGTGCCTTAGTGGGAGCAGTACCAGCTTGAGAAGCGGAGTTCAACTAACGTCTATTGTTTCGCACCGTGGGGTTGCGATCGCAGTATATCTTGTATCTTAAGATACACGATACATTCTTCAATGTATCGGAAATACAGATACTGGTACATGTCTTGCGAGGCGTATCGCGATACAGATACAAGATACCCAAAGAGTATCTAAGATAGTATCTAAGATACATGTATCTCCGATACTGCCCAGCACTGGCGGGCACGTAGCAAGCGCGAGCTCGGATCTAAGCGGGAGATCGCGTCTGCATGGGCGTCGCCATGTTGACAAGTTGCCATTATTGCATCGGCAACTGCCAATAATCGGCAGTTGCCGATGCAATAATGAAATGCTTATGATGTACATACGAACCGTGATTGGTGCATCACGTACTTCTTTGGCGTAGCATGTGCCAAACAAGCGCAGTTATCGTAAGTTTCGTAACCTTCTCCAATTACAATGACATTACAAACAAAACTATGTTTTGCTGCGCAAGCACGTGGTTTGCTTACACCTCGTAGCTTCCACCCTGCTGCAACCATCCATGGATGGGCGGGCAACACTTTTTATAGAGTAGCATAGAATTGGTAAAAAGCATAAACTATACTCCATAATGGCTCACACTTCTGACTATAAAAACAAACGCCACTACTTTTTGAACGGTTATGCTTGAAAACTAAAGGATGATATGGCTACTTGCCTTTTGGATTGGTTTGCTTGCAAAAGTGCACCGCTTTGTCGAAGAGAGAGAGAGGGGGAAAGAAAGCTTGTTTCATTGAAAAACAGGCTGGTCTAGCCGGCGTGTATTCGTCTATACGCGCACCACACTGAGAAATGTTGGTCACTTTGGAGACTAATTTTGCCCCTTCCGAAATGTATCATTATTGTCTTGCATTCTCTTTTTTTTTCTGTTTAAGGCTGTAGTACCTCCGATATACTTTCAGGTCGCGAATTGGATGCGTGTTACCAGCGTGGCATAGCATTACTGAAATTGGCAGTAATGTTGAACGAGCGCGGGATTCCCAAGAACCACGTGCGATAGAGATACTGATTATTGCTTGGAAGTATGGCAATGGGAAACGAAGCAAGCATTTCGCTTTTATGGTATACATTGTAGGAAATTGGACGGAGCGGTAGAACGACTCCAGAAAAAAAAAGTCGCAGAAGAATAGGAGGAAGGGAAGTGAACCTGGTCGCCTCCTGACCCTGGTACGGCGCATGGAAGATATGTTCTGTAGCGTTGGATGCAATCACACATCGATAAATAGCGAGAGCAAGTGCTTGCGACAACTTTTTTCCGCAAAAAAATTAGTCAGAGTGGAAGCTGAAAGCTGCACAAATAAGATTACTCCATCTTTTACTGAATCGAGAGACTAAAATAGAAAGAACGCCTGGAGGATCGTAGCAGCAGCAGCTGCATAAGCGTCATGGATGACTTGTAGGCGCTCATAATATCGTTCGCAACGTTAGCGCTGGATAACAAACAGACTGTACGACGAAACTGCTAGATTACAGTGTCCACATTCTTTAGCTTGCGGTCGGTGTGCTTTTCTCATTCGTGTTCCCACCGGGGCCTTCACGTCACCCGCTGGACAAATGACGTACATATGACTGTCGTCTTCAAGGCAAGGCGTAGTTTAGCAAAAACCAGACGGACGCAGCAGTAAGTGTGCGGGAGTGTGCCCGTATATACATATAATAAGAGCACGGCCGTCAATCAGTCAGTAGAATTAATCAGCCGCGTATAGCTCGGGCGTGTACGCGCTTCTGTATACCCTGCAAATGTCTCATCGTCCCGTCTGCAGACGGCGGCAAAGAATGCGTCCCGCCGGAACGATTCCCTTTCCTCTTGCAATTTATTGCCTGTCGTATAACGCGGCTGCATTGCGCGTTAGAACACGCGTACACGAGCAATCTTGTCCTCCTTGACAGCATGCGGCCGGATGGATTGGCCACAGGGCAGGACTGCATGCATGTCTCGTCGGGAAGGGGGCGGGGGGGGGGGGTTCTTTGTCTGTCGAAGCACAGATTTGGCGAGACGAGTGAGTGGTCGCGTAGACTATGCCTATGGTGAACGATTAGAATTTTTTTGGTGCTGTAACATGGAACAACGCGCTTCTGGAAATAGGAGTGACACGTAACTGCGACCTTGCATGCAAGCGCTTCTTCTTGTCATGTCAAATGTGGTATCTGTTCCTTCTTAGATAAAAACGTTAAGAATATAAAATTTGCTCATGTAGAAAACCTTGTTCATGTACAAATCGCAGAGAGGAACTTGTAATGACGAGACTAAATCAGAGTTGTCTGTACCGTTAGTGTTGACATATTCCGTACAAATGCTGACGTATTGTGCAAGCACAGGTTCCACATCGACACATGGAGTGTGAAACCACGGCAAGCTTGCAGCACGTACGCGCACTTGAAGAAACTTCACACGCCACGGTGTAATCGCTCTACCTGAGCAACCAACAGAGACATCTAGTCACGCGGGGTAACCTTGTGCGTTTCGCAAATACCATGTACAAGCTTTCCCCTTTTTTGAAGATACTTACGAGGAAGGCACACTGCATTTCACAAAATACGGCTCTAATATAGTGGACCCCCTTGAAGTTGAATGTGATGAGAATTTCAAATCGAAGAATTCAATGATAAACATATATAACGATCAATTGGTTGCCTTTCTTTTTATGCTCCTTTATTTGCGGCGCTGAGGTGCATTCAGTACATGCCCAACTTCAGACCGTAATCCTATGCGTGTATAACGTCGTGTGGTGGCACATAAAAAAAAAGAATCTCCTGTGTTGGCATTAATTAATGGTTCGTGCGGTTAGTGTTTTCGTCGGAGGGAGCCGCTGCTACTGAAGGAAAACCCGAGACAGCGTGTAAAGCATTCCTTGGCGCGTCGCACAAACAACATTTGTATTCTTTCGTGGCAACGTCTCACGTTATGCCCCACTGCGTGTTCGCAGTGTGCCATCGAATGTTATTCGGACCGCTGATAAACGTTGCCGGCGGTGTTTCGGTGTTTCCAATTCCATTCAAATCAGCGCCAAATTGCGCTCGCCAGTGCACCAGTCGAATCTTCTGGAGCTCGTAAGTTGGATTTTCAGCCTTATACACTCTAAGGAAAACAAAAATACAAAAAACAAAGAGAGTATGAGTGGCTCATTTTGGTGCACCCTGACTTGCCACGCATATTACTCCCTTTAAAGAGTCACGTTAACTCTCTTTTGGGTCCCATGACTCTCCGGCGAGTGTATAACGATCTCCTAAAAGAGTTCACGTCACTCTTTAGAGTCATAGACGTTGGAAGTCAGGACTCACGAAAAAGAGTCAGGGGACTATCTCTTTTTTTCTTAGAGTGAGCGAACACACACACACACACACACACACACACACACACACACACACACACACACACACACACACACACACACACACACACACACACACACACACATATATATATATATATATATATATATATATATATATATATATATATATATATATATATATATATATATATATAGGGTGTTTCAACAAATGTGTCCAACCTTCTCAAAAAATCAGGAAAATGCGATATTTGATTGCTGCCTTCGGAATTGGTTTTTCTGTAGTGGCAGGGATTTTAAGATGGTTAAAGTAATTATTTGCAACTGTAATTTAAAAAGTTAAATTATATACTTTTTAATTAGTAGAATTAGGTGGTTCTGTCAAATGGGAGAATTGAAGTTCTTCATGTCAGAAACCCAACCCAACTTTGAGATTTCGAAAAAGTGGCATCTAGTAATAATTACGAAGTACTGAATTTCAACCAAATTCAATGGCGAAACTTTAACAGAAACATGGAAGAATGCAACTGCCATATTCTTCTGAGACGTCCAAAGTGGGTGAATAACTTTTTCTGTAGCGCTAGGCATCTTAAGATGGTTAGAGACATCACTTGAGACAGTAATTAAGAAAGTTAAATTAATTAACTTTTTAATTAGTGGAGTTAGGCGACTGTGTCAAATTGGGGAATTGAAGTTCTTCGTGCCAGAAACCCATACCAACAATGAGATTTCGAAAAAGCGGCCTCTAGTAATAATTACGAAGTAATGAAATTCAACCGAATTCGACGGCTTTCGCTGTTGAAAGCCGTTGCATTTCGTTGAATTTCATTACGCCACAACAATTACCAGAGGACGCTTTTTTGAAATCTCAAAGCTCGGATGGGTTCCTCGCATGAAGAACTTCAATTCTCCCATTTGACACAATCACCGAACTTCACTAATTAAAAAGTTAATTAATGTAACTTTCTTAATTACTGTCCTAAATTAAGCCCTTAACTACCTTAAGATTCCTGCCGCTACAGAAAAAGCAATTCTGAAAGCCCCGAGCAAATATCGCATTTTCCTGATTTTTTGAGAAGGTTGGACACATTTCTTGAAACACCCTGTATAATATACACGTCAAGCATAACGCCAACAAGAGAGGAAAGGTTTATTTGGCGCAGTTCGCGATCGTCTTGATTCCGATCGGGGCTAGTCGCGATCAAACGTCGATTAGTAGCAGCACCGGACCCTGACCGAGCCTACAAACCGGATCGGCCCTAATCGCGACCGAATGAGCCCGCGTGACAACGGTGTTATTTAAGGTAAGAAGATCACGAGTCGCAACTCGTCACTCGTTGTCGCATGATGCTATCCTAGCCTTCACGCGCGAATTCACGTGACTGAGTACAAACTCCGCACGTGCACCTGCGTGTTTACGCGTAAGCAAAGATAAGCATATAGTCGCGTCTTCACGACGAGACCGATGACTCGGACAGCGAGCGCGTCGTATCGTGCCGACAGCGATACCTACGCTCAACGGCGCGGGGAATGGGTTTTAACTGACACGTGACACCACCCGCGTGCACCCTCCATGCTTCGTCGTCGACTATCGGCCGAGGAGCAGAAGCAGACACGTATCAACGCGTTTCCTTTTGGTTGTTGGGGCAAGACGCTAATAATACTTTAAAACTGAGGCGATAACACCAGCTTTTCCATTTTCTCTGGAGTGAACGCTGAATCCACATGGAAACGTTCTGTTCGCATCAATTTCTCTAGTTTCACCGGAAAGTTCCTGTTTATTGCCGGATTATCGAAATCGTGGTGTACGGGTGGTGAATCGGACGAAGACACGTATTGTTAATTTGTCCTTGTGATGTTTAGCGCAGGATAGAACCTCGCGTCAAGAATGGAACGCTGGGGAAGCACACTCTTTGGAATCGTATATACCGTTATAGAAGTGTGGGCATCCCTCAGAAGTTGCGAGAATGTCGTCATGTGATGCGCAGTTTTTGTTTTTTTTCCTTATGACCTGTTATAACTAAGTGTATACTAAGGCTTTTAACTAAGTGCACGGGTTCCTTCGTAATTGTGTGATTTTGCATTCAGCGCTATTTATTTTACTGTTATTGCGATCGCAATTATACGGACGCTCGGGGCACATTGACATCTTCGGTGTCGCCGCGATGGTTTTCGGGCTGTCCCGCTGATAGCGCATGCGAAAATAACTGTGTGTGTAGCGCGCGCACACACACACACACACACACACACACACACACACACACACACACACACACACACACACACACACACACACACACACACACACACACACACACACACACACACACACGCACACACACACACACACACACACACACACGCGCGCGCGCGCGCGCGCGCGCACACGCACACACACACAGTGAGAGTGAGAGACAGCTGATGCATGCATTCTCTGTTATAAGCAGTAATGTAAATTTTTAGTCTTGAGTTGTGACACGAATCACGCTAGCACTGTAGTTGGTAGCAGACAGGGCATTGCATTCTTTGTCCAGCAGGCTTTTTCTTGCGTGATGCGTCGCGCAAAATGTCGCATCCGTGCAATGTTGCGATGCGTAGCTGAGAAGCTCAAGGGTAACTCTCAAACAAACAGTCGCTTCACCTTTCGAGTAGAACCGCCATATTTTAAGGAGACCCTTTCCTCGTGAACCTCTTCGGGTTTTACTGACAGTGGCTGCTGCGTCTAGCTGCTGCTGCGTAACTCAAGTTACTTACGGGTACCCACTTCCTGTGTGTTAATTCGCCTTCTGTTTACGTTTCCGGTTATAGTTTATCCAAGGAAAGCCTCTGAAAAAGTTTTCGTAAGAAAAGATTACTGGCAACGTACAGAAAAAGGTGGAGGAGTCTAGGGAAATGACGTCGTGTCATGCTCATATATAGGAGTACTGGGTGAAAGACGTTATGAAAGAACTGAATCGGAGTAATTCGCTCTGTAAGCATGGCCCTCCTCTTTTACTCTTCATGTACGTAGGCGCTGGGCATCAATCAATTCCAGTGAGAAACGCGAAGTGGTCCTTCATTTCACTGGCCGTGAGCCACGACCGCATATGTTGATTTCAAATATTTTTTATCATTGTGCTAACAATGCAGCTTGATAAAATCGGTTAGGGGTGAGTGTCATTGTTTCCTCGTTCATTAATAGGGAGCCGTTTGTCAGGAGTAGCAGATGTAAGCTGTTCCTTCCGTGGTTACAAACGCTGTTATCTAAGCTTGGTACACTGCGGATAAAATAAATACACCTCACTGATTCGAACCTCGTAACCATACGTCGGCAAACTCTCGTGAGTCGACTTACTCAGGCTCACTCAGACTCGAGCCGTGAGTCTGAGTCTGAGTGAGTCGGGCTGAGTAATATTTTCGTGAGTCTGAGTTCGAGTGAGTCCGGTTGAGAAAAATTTCAGTGAGTCTGAATGAGGAAAATGTTGATGAGTGAGTCGGAGTGAGCCATAAGGCCAAAATATATTTCATGAGTCAGTCTTTGTGAGCTTCACATTTTTTTTTTCCGAGCTATGCTCGTAACAGACTGATCAGAACGGGTCGCTATGTGAACAACATTTATTTCCACAACAGTTATGTGGACACTCCAGGCAAAAATTTTTACCCATTACTTTCGATGCGAAACTCCTTTCGCTTACGGCGCAATAAAGAATGTTTACCGTCACGTGGGCCATTGGCTGCGATAAGAATCAAGCGCGGTTCGCAGGCAAAGGGGACGATCAGCACCGCTTAGTAATCACGTTGAGTTCCTTATCAGTGCAGGTAACAACACGACACTATAAGAATGCCGCTACAGCAATGGTGCTAATGCGGGCACGTGTACTAATGAGCTTATCCCTTCTGTGCCTTACAACGGGTCACGGGAGCTGTTTTGACGCTGTAGTCACTAGATTACCGCTCCACCAACGTCTAAACGCGATAACGAACGCCCAGACGCAATCTACATCCGTGTTCCTTATAAGTGAGGTTTCAAAAGCATCGCTGGTTCCTTAGTCCAGATAGCACGACCTACAAAGCCGATTCACAGTCCACGCACAAAAATAAAGAAAAAAAAAGTTGAATCGTGGGATGCAGTGTCTACGTTAACAGTAAGCGTCACTTACGTCGTTTGTTATTAATTCTAAATAAATGGTAATTTAGACCGTCTAGCAGGCCATACCATGATTATTTGAATACTAATACTACTGCTCTCTCTCTCTCTCTCTCTCTCTCTCTCTATATATATATATATATATATATATATATATATATATATATATATATATATATATATATATATATATATATATATATATATATTATAAAGGCGATTTATTGAGTGTGTAGCTGGTCGCTGGTCGCGCAATGCACCGAGAGCAGTTCGCTAGCTCGAGCCTCTGCTGCACACTCGATGATGCTGCCTCTGCGCCAGAGCACTTCCTCTTCGTTACAATTGCCCCGCTGAAAAAAAAGGAGCCATCCTGGCGACTAGTCGTCTGCAGGGACCGTAGAACCATGATACGGCTTGAGTCTCTGAACGTGTACAACCTCGCGGTTACGACGTCGCAGGTCAGACGGCGGCGTTAGAGGCTCAATAAGGTAGTTCACTGGAGAAGTCTGTTCTAAAACGCGGTATGGCCCATCGTACTTAGGAAGAAGTTTGGAAGAGAGCCCTGGTGTGCGATGCGGCACTGAAAGCCACACAAGGGCACCCGGAAGAAAAACGGGAGTCGAGTTCTGGGCATCGTGGATTGCTTTTTGGCGGTTCTGGTCATCGGAGGTAAAGCGGCGGGCCAGCTGGCGACACTCTTCTGCGTGTCTGGCGGCGTCCAAGATCGTCGGGCATTCGGACGTGTCCGGTCGATAGGGCAGAATGGTGTCAATGGTGTGGGAAGGGTGGCGACCGTAAAGGAGGTAAAAAGGGGAGAAACCAGTCGTAGCTTGCGTCGCGGTATTGTAGGCGTAGGTTATGAATGGAAGAACTAGGTCCCAATTAGAGTGATCAGGTGTGACTTACATAGCGAGCATGTCACCAAGAGTTCTATTAAAGCGCTCTGTAATGCCATTTGTTTGGGGATGATAAGCGGTGCATGTGCGATGTACAATAGCACACTCAGCGAGCAGTTTTTCAATGACCTCGGATAAGAAGGCACGGCCACGGTCGCTGAGGAGTTCTCGAGGACCTCCATGACGCAGCACAAAACGGCGCAGTATGAAAGTGGCGATATCCTGTGCCGTAGCACTTTGAAGAGCAGCAGTCTCGGCATAGCGTGTCAAGTAGTCGACTGCAGCTATTATCCACCTGTTGCCGGTAGGAGTCAATGGAAGCGGCCCATAAAAATCTATACCGACCCGATCGAAAGGTTGGGAAGGGCATGGCAGAGGCTGTAGTTCACCGGCGGAGACGTGCGGTGGAGATTTTCGGCGTTGACATTCGCGGCAAGAGCGGACGAAGTTGCGGACGAAGGTATACATGCCACGCCAGTAGTAACGGTGTCGCAGTCTTTCGTACGTCTTGAAGACTCCTGCGTGGCCACACTGTGGGTCAGCGTGAAAAGAGGAACAGATCTCCGACCTCAAGGCTCGCGGGACTACGAGCAGCCACTTGCGACCTTCTAGTGCATAGTTGCGTCGATAGAGGAGCTTGTCGCGAATCGCAAAGTGCGGAACTTGGCGCCGGAGCGTTCGTGATGTTGGGACTTTAGAGGGGTCGGAGAGAAGGTCGAGAAGAGACGATGTCCACGGGTCATTGCGTTGCTCCACAGCAATGTTGTCGAAGTCAAGAGATGACAATGTGCTCTCACATGCGGAGTCAGCAGTGGCCGTCAGGGAGAGAGGGGAACGGGAAAGCGCGTCAGCGTCAGCATGCTTCCGTCCTGAACGATAAACCACGCGTATGTCGTAGTCTTGGATTTTCAACGCCCAGCGAGCAAGGCGTCCAGAGGGGTCTTTTAACGTCGAAAGCCAGCACAGCGCATGGTGGTCGGTCACGACGTCAAAAGAACGGCCATATAAATATGGGCGAAACTTGCCAAGCGCCCATACGATGGCCAAACACTCCTTTTCTGTGACGCTGTAGTTGGTCTCTGCCTTGGTAAGTGTGCGACTCGCGTATGCCACAACGTACTCTGTGTGGTCAGGTTGACGCTGTGCGAGCACAGCACCCAGGCCTACACCGCTGGCATCGGTATGGAGCTCAGTTGGAGCTTGAGGGTCGAAATGGCGAAGAATGGGTGGCGTCGTGAGAAGCCGTCGCAAGGTGGTGAAAGCTTCGTCGCAGGCAGGGGACCACGATGATAGATCTTTACTGTCGCCGAGGAGTTGTGTGAGAGGTGATATGATGGACGCAAAGTTTCGAACGAATCGCCGGAAATAAGAGCATAAGCCAATGAAACTGCGCAGCTCTTTGATTGTAGTAGGTTTAGGAAACGCAGTGACAGCGCGCAATTTCTCGGGATCCGGGAGAATGCCGCCCTTGGATACAACGTGGCCCAGAATGGTGAGTTGACGCATGGCAAATCGACATTTTTTAAGGTTTAATTGCAAACCGGCGTTGGTCAAGCAAGTAAGGACGTGCTGAAGGCGGCGCAAGTGTGTTTCGAAGTCAGGGGCGAAGACCACGATGTCATCGAGGTAGCACAGGCAGATCTTCCATTTGAGACCACGCAGAACGTTGTCCATCATTCTTTCGAACGTAGCAGGCGCGTTACAAAGTCCGAAAGGCATGACGGTGAATTCATACAATCCGTCTGGCGTAACAAAAGCGGTTTTTGGGCGATCGGCCTCCGCCATCGGCACCTGCCAGTAGCCTGACCGCAAATCTAACGAGGAAAAGAATTCGGCACCCTGTAAACAGTCCAGAGCATCGTCAATGCGCGGTAGTGGATAGACATCCTTCAGCGTGATCTTGTTCAATCGCCGGAAATCGACACAAAAACGGATAGAACCGTCTTTCTTTGTGACAAGTACTACCGGAGACGCCCATGGGCTCTGTGAAGGTCGAATGACGCCTCGGCGGAGCATGTCATCGACATGGTCGGCAATGACGCGGCGTTCCGTAGCGGAGACGCGATATGGACGTTGCCGCAGCGGTGAGTGAGAACCAGTGTTGATGTGGTGTTCGACTGCTACGGCACGACCTAGAGATGTTTGTGCAACGTCGAAAGAAGGGCGGTAGTGGTGAAGGATGGTGAGAAGCTGTGATCGCTGCGAAGGTGTCAAATCTTCGGCGATGAATGGTCGAAATATATCTGTAGATGCTGGGTCAGGCGCGGAGAGGGCACCCAGTTCACAGACGGCCGTAGAAGACACCTCATCGGGGACGGGAATGATTCGTGAGGAGTTGACCGTCTCGACGTGGCCAAGGCATTCGTGACAAAACAAGGACAGCGGCGATGAGTGATGATTATAAATGGGCATCGTGGTGAAACCTTCGACAAGGTCAAGAGCAGCAAAAGGCAACGGAAGGTCTCGTCGGGTAACGAAGATGTGGGATGGCGTGAAGAAGACCGTCCCGTCGGATATGGCGCTGCACGAGACTGGTACCAATGCCGAAGAGCCCGGAGGGATGTAGGTGTCGTCATGGACGACAAGTTTAGCGGTAGATTGAGGGTCAACGGAGGCTGGGTCATCGAGTAAGCATAATTCAACCTCAGCCCGAGCACAGTCGATTACGGCGTTGTGGCGCGACAGAAAGTCCCATCCTAAGATAATGGCATGGGAGCACGATGGAAGAACGATGAACTCTATTGTGTACAGAACGTCCTGAATGGTCACACGGGCTGTACAGACTGCGGTCGGTTGAATGGGCTGAGCGCTGGCTGTACGAAGCGACAGTCCGGAGAGAGGCGTCGTGACCTTACGAATTGCGCGGCAAAATCCAGCATCGATGACAGAAACAGCAGCACCGGTATCGACAAGAGCGACTGTAGCGACATCTTCGACAAATACATCAATAACATTGGCAGGACAAGAATGAGGACTTGGGCAAACCGAAACTTGCGCACTTCTTGCCTCGGGAACTGCGTCGTCTAGTTTCCCTCGTCGGTAGGTGCGGGCCGTCGACGCATAGGAGAAAGCGAGCGGCGGCGGGGAGAGGGCGAGCGAAGATGTTCCATTCTGGAGCGGCGATCAGCCTGGTAGCGAGCTTGCGCTGGTGCGGAGGGAGCGTAATGCGAGTTTGAGTCAAATTGGAAGTAGGGCTCTCGGGGGTTGTCATCAGTGGCTTGAACCCGGCGGCGGCAGTACCTTGCGACGTGTCCGGGGCATCTACATGCGAAGCATATCGGACGATTGTCGAGCGTGCGCCACGGGTTGGCGGCGGCTGTACTGACCCAGTGAACAGGAGGTGGGTGGTAGTTCAGAGGATGCTGGAATGGTGGTGCAGGTGCTTTGCGAGTGGGCATGGCAGCAACCGCAGCGTATGTGAGTGGAGCAGCCACGAGGTTTTGCTCGCGGGCAGCTGGCAGCGCCTCAGCGACCTCTCCTTGAATAACGCCACGCAGGGACGATGGTAGTGTCGTGGTAGGTTCCTGAGTGAAGGGCACCAGAGAGAGCTGGCGCGCGACTTCTTCGCGGACAAAGGCTTTGATTTCAGCTATCAGCGACGCGTTGTCGTGGCCGTTGGTCACACTCGACAGTGATGCCAAATCGTGTGCGGGAGGACGTCTTGTCAGAGCTCGCTGCTTCCGCCATTCATCATAGCTCTGGCACAAGCTAATAACGTCGTTGACTGTGATCGGGTTCTTCGCCAGCAGCATCTGAAAAGCGTCATCATCAATCCCTTTCATTATGTGCTTGATTTTGTCAGTTTCCGTCATGGCAGCGTTCACGCGTCTGCACAGGTCGACAACGTCTTCGATATAGCTGGTGAACGTTTCACCTGTCTCTTGTGCGCGTGTGCGCAAACGCTGCTCGGCTCGGAGTTTTTGGACGGCGGGTCGGTCGAATACTGCCGTAATTGACGTTTTGAACAGCGGCCATGTTCTGACGTCTCCCTCGTGGTTCTTGAACCAAAGACTGGCCACGCCCGCGAGATAGAACGACACGCGTGTCAACTTGTCCGCGTCCGTCCATTTGTTTAGAGCGCTCACCCGTTCGTAGGTTGACAGCCAATCTTCAACGTCGTTGTCGTCTGTTCCGCTGAAGATTGGAGGCTCTCGCTGCGGAACAGTGCCAGGACAGGTGGTAGGTGGCGATGGAAGCGTCTGCTGGTTGGCGTCCGGCATAGCAGAAGGTAGCCGCCGAGAACGGAGATCCAGGATGGTAGGGGGACGGTAGAGGGAACGTTACCCAGCTACGGCTCCACCAAATATAAAGGCGATTTATTGAGTGTGTAGCTGGTCGCTGGTCGCGCAATGCACCGAGAGCAGTTCGCTAGCTCGAGTCTCTGCTGCACACTCGATGATGCTGCCTCTGCGCCAGAGTACTTCCTCTTCGTTACAATATATATATATATATATATATATATATATATATATATATATATATATATATATATATATATATATATATATGGGGGTATAACACAACGGAGGCGTTGTCAACAGTGATATAAATATTTATTTCCCAACAGTTTCGGGAGGGGACCTCCCTTCGATGTGGATTGTGTGGCCAGGAAGAGAGGTCCCCTCCCGAAACTGTTGGGAAATAAATATTTATATCACTGCTGACAACGCCTCCGTTGTGTTATACCCACTACTCCAAACGAACTGGCCCATTGAACTACTTATATATATATATATATATATATATATATATATATATATATATATATATATATATATATATATATATATATAACGCTCACATATTTCTATGGGCGTTCAGAGGTTCCAATATTTTTGTAGGATGGAAAATCGGAAGCAGAAAAGCAGAAAGCAGGGGAGTTAACCAGGAAAGCGTCTCGTTGGCTACCCTGGGCTGGGGAATGGACAGATAGGAAGGAAATGGGCTTCGTTTTCAATGCAGCGCCACAGCTAAGAGCGACTCCTTAGTGTGCGTATGCGCACGAACAATGGTTTCTTGAACACGACGCTTCAAGCTTAATTTGAAAACGTAGAAATTTCCAAGTAACACAGCATGTGGCCCCCTAAGTGGATCTTGGCCGTATACATTAACGCCATAGATTCGAAAAGTTAAGGCTGTCGTTTATAGGCGTCCGCAGGGTTGTTTATTATTGGGGGGAGGGGGGTGTCGGATCTTTACCACAGCACCTTAGCTTCCGCCCACTTGGCAGAGTTCAAAAGAAATCAAGCTTATCATTGGTTGCAAAAATGAAAAACGAAACAATGGAGGGCTTTCCGTAACGGCCTTCCTTTGGTCCGTGGCTTTCCGGGGTTAAAGGTGAGATGTGGACAGTTCTTGGAATGCAGGAATGCAAAATCATCAAAAAAAGCTGCTTTGCCATAAGACTGCAATTTAAACAATGACGGGACAGTAAAGCTGTGGGGCAGATTTGGTGCCTCCCTTACATAATAAGGGGGGGGGGGGCTCATCCTTGACCCCATCTCCCCCCCCCCCCCCCCCCCACCTGTGCCCACATCCATGGTGCCGCCGGTATTGCGCTCGTCAACACGTGTCCTGTCTAGACTGTTTTTTAGTCATCACGGCGGTGGATTTAGATAAAACCGATCGAAGCTAAGCGACGTCGTCGCTGTGAGCAGCGCGAGTATCTATCTATTCCTGTGTATCGGTATGCAAAGGCAACACCACGAAACGATCGCGTTTATCGCCTCTTCCGACGCGATTACCAACGAGGCGAAGCGTTGTTGTCGCCCTGTCTTTAGGGCTATACGTACTACGTACTCCAGCGCCGTTTTACGAGCCCGCTTGACGAGCACGTGAGCTCGAGTGCGCGCGTGCGCGGTGGCGAGAAGATGCGCCGGTGGCAAAGCGTCTTCCTGCGCGGACGTAACGGCCTTTTCGTCGATTTGTTTTAGCACCCGTCCTTTAATGCATTCTCAGGTGCTACGAGGTGTTGCTCAGATTGTATGCCGATGAAAGTGTTCTTTTCGCTTTTTTTTCTCCCCCTCTTCTTTTTACTGCGGTGATGAAAGGAGTTTCGCGACCTGTCTGCGTAGTGGCGTAACCCATATCTGTGGACGCCGTGCTGTAGCGTCTGTTTATTTTGCGAGGCGCCTGCCCTTGAATGATGAAAGACGGAAGGTCGCTTATCGGGCAAAGGGGCAGTGTGCACCACTTTTTCCTTCTTTCTTTCGTGACTAGTGCCATTATTTTTATTCTTTCATTTTTGTTTAGTCTTGCTGTAGATAACGCGACGCGCCTGTCTGCTTGCTCGTGTCGCAACTCTTTTCCAGACAGCGTTTTTGCATATATTTTCTTACTGCCATTCATAGCGCAGTTCAGTTGGACTTCTCGCCCGCGCTTTTTCAAGTATATCGACGGTGGGAGCATCAATATTTACGTTGTTGCTCTTTTGAGCAGTGGGGCACTGAGTGCGGTGCAGCTTCGGTGAATTCAAATTGAGCGCAAGAATAAATATGGAGCCGTACAATGACCGTACGTATAAACAGGAAAGAATGGGCATGTTTTAAAGTACAGCAGCCGCAGAATCCGGAAGTGGGAGTGAACACTTAAGGTAATCTTCTTGTTTGTCCGTGACCGAAAAATCGAGAAAGATGCAAATAAATTAAGTAGTAAAAAACTTCGGTTCGAGTGAGAATCGGACCCACACCGTCTGCGTGGCAAGCAGGAGTTCTACCACAGAGCCACGCTATTGCTTGAAACTGCTTCGGAAAACAACATTATATGAATCATGTAGCGGAATGTCTCCTTAATGCCTGTAATATTAAATGCGAAGCATTTCTTAGCGAACTTCTGCGACTTTGAGCGTATCTATCTATCTATCTATCTATCTATCTATCTATCTATCTATCTATCTATCTATCTATCTATCTATCTATCTATCTATCTATCTATCTATCTATCTATCTATCTATCTATCTATCTATCTATCTATCTATCTATCTATCTATCTATCTATCTATCTATCTATCTATCTATCTATCTATCTATCTATCTATCTATCTATCTATCTATCTATCTATCTATCTATCTATCTATCTATCTATCTATCTATCTATCTATCTATCTATCTATCTATCTATCTATCTATCTATCTATCTATCTATCTATCTATCTATCTATCTATCTATCTATCTATCTATCTATCTATCTATCTATCTATCTATCTATCTATCTATCTATCTATCTATCTATCTATCTATCTATCTATCTATCTAGCCGCCTACGACTTTGTGCTCTCCTGGTCGCTTGGTTAATCGAATGTGCACCAAACTTGGTATGGCGTAACATGACTGTATGTCATAACATGAAAATCATGACAGGCATGTCATGTACAGCATGATTTACCTGCCAAGCTCATGGGGCGCTGGCGGCCGTTTCGCTAGTTTGATATACACCAAAATTGGTATCTTGCGAGGTGACCGTGTGACGAACATAAATAACACGAGTTAACATGAAAATCATGACACGCATGTCATGTACAGCATGACTTACGTGCCACGCTCATGGGGTGCTGGCGGCCGTTTCGCCAGATTTATATACACCAAAGTTGGTATCTTGTGACACGACTGTGTAACGAACATAAATAACACAAGTTAACATGAAAATCATGACACGCATGTCATGTACAGCATGACTTACGTGCCACGCTCATGGACCGCTCGCGGTCGTTTCGCTAGCTTGATCTACCCCGAAATTGGTATTGCGCGACGTGACTGTGTGACGAACGTAAAAACACGAGTTAACATGAAAATCATGACACTCATGTCATGTACACCATGACTTCTGTACCACGCTCATGGGGCGCTGGCGGCCGTTTCGCTAGCTTGATCTACCCCGAAATTGGTATTGCGCGACGTGACTGTGTGACGAACGTAAAAACACGAGTTAACATGAAAATCATGACACTCATGTCATGTACACCATGACTTCTGTACCACGCTCATGGGGCGCTGGCGGCCGTATCGCTAGCTTGATCTACCCCGGAATTGGTTTTGCGCGATGTGACTGTGTGAAGAACATAAAAACACGAGTTAACATGAAAATCATGACACGCATGTCATGTACAGCATAACTTACGTGCCACGCTCATGGTGCGCTGGCGGCCGTTTCGCTAGCTTGATATACACCAAAATTGGTCTCTTCCGACGTCACTGTGTGACGAATATAAATAACAGGAGTTAACATGAAAATCATGACACGCATGTCATGTACAGCATGACTCACGTGCCACGCTCATGGTGCGCTCGCGGCCGTTTCGCTAGCTTGATATACACCAAAATTGGTATCTTGCGACGTGGCTGTGTGACGAACATAACACGAGTTAACATGAAGATCATGACACGCATGTCATGTACAGCATGACTTACGTTCCACGCTCATGGGGCGCTGGCTGCCGTTTCTCTAGCTTGATCGACCCCGAAGTTGGTAGTGCGCGACGTTACTGCGTGACGAACATAAATAATAGGAGTTAAAATGAAAACCATGACACGCATTTTCCTCAATGACATACAAGACGATGTATGCAGCTCTTTGCTGGCTGCTTCACATTACATCGATTCCCACAATGCGTGGGATCTGCTGCCGGCTTTTTTTCGTGACAGAAGCGTAGAATCGCGCCAGGCGTCAAAACATGTTAACTGCGCAACGAGTGGGTGTTTTAAAGGCCCACCCATTACAAAGCGCTCAGACATATTTAATCATAATCAGCTACAAAAGCATCAACAAAGAGAGCAGCTGCGTAGGTTCGCGTCTTGCCTTACGGACGCGTAGTGGGCCCTTCGCTGATTCGCAAAAGGAAGAATTATGGCGTAGTGGGCAATTAACAAGTGTACTTGCAGTAGGCATTCTAGGATCATTTGAAACGGCCGATGTTACGCGCACAGTCGTTCGTTTCCTCGGGGCACTGTTGAGGCATCCACCGAGAACCGAAGCCAGTCTAGCAATCGAGAAAGCGATGCGCACGGAGTCCGATTACGCTGTCGCGTTCTACTCTCGAAGGCGAAGCTCAAGCGTCCTCCAAGTTCTTACATTTTTGTTGCACCTATGTTTGAGCTACGAATTTGGGGCCATTATATCACGCGGGGTATGTAATTGAGGGGTAGGTAATTGATAAATCGGCTGCGTACAACAAACCCCTTTATAAACCTTCATAGATAACGAAAAAGGCATAAGACTCCGTAGAGATACCAGCAGTCCTGGAAACATTGCGTCAACACGGTGTCACAAACGAGCGCGTCAATAAAGCGTGCGCGGCCGCTTTCAAACGGCAGCGGGATAGCACGGCTCCAGCCGCTCGCCCAAGAAGCGCGAACAACGAAAAAAGACGCCAGGCCTGCGCTGAAACCGCAGCACAGTCACAGCGAAAGCTGGAAGAGCGGCGTTTCTAGAGCCCGCTGTAAGCTCTATTGGGGCTACAATACAAGTACACTAGAAAGGTACCCACTACGCCATAAATCACAATTTTTGTGAAGTTGGGAAGTACCTACTAAGCCATTATATGTCATTCTGCGGAGAAGCGAGGCACCAGCTACACGTCTGTAGGCATTATGTGCACTTTGTTGACGCGATGACTGATGACGATGAAGAATTATGGCTCAGCCCTTTGTAATGGGTTGGAAGCTTTAAACGGCCCACCAGTTATGTAATTTGCATTGGATGACGCCCGGTCGCTATTTCCCTCTCCCGTCATACTGTATAACATACGTTGACGTGGAAGAGAGACCGGGGGGGGGGGGGGGCGAAGAACTTTACTGAGACCCCGAGGAAATGGATCATGCGCTTATGGGCTTCCTTGGCAACCAATATAAGTGCACTTGCGAGGAACCCACTACGCTATAAATCATTGTAATTTTACTGAGACCCCGAGGAAATGGATCATGCGCTTATGGGCTTTCTTGGCAACCAATACAAGTGCACTTGCGAGGAACCCACTACGCTATAAATTATTGTAATTTTTGAGAAGTAGGGCAGCAGGCACTGTGCCATTTTTCGTCATTCTACGGAGAGCCGCGGTACCTGCTAAACGCATGTAAGGCATTATGCGCACTTTGTTGATGCTGTGCCTGATGACGACGAAGCATTATGGCAGAGCCCTGTAATGGGTTGGAAGCAAGGACGTTTAAACCTCCTTGGTTGGAAGCATTCAACAACCTACTCGTTGCGCAATTCGCATTGTGTGACGCCTGGTTACAGAATTCGCGTTGTGCGACACTTGGTGCTTATTTTACTCTTCTACCACGCTATATTGCATATGCTAATGTGGTTCCTTCCCGACATGAAGCCTGTATAGGACCTTTTTGCAAAGCGGTTTCAAGCACCGGCATGGCTCAGAGGTTGAATACTGGGCTCCCACGCAGAGGGCCCAGGTTCGAACCTCGTTCCATCCTGGAATTTTTTTCTTATTTAGTTTTTTTTCTTATTTCGAGCGATACTGGTTACGGACACCGGCGGCGGCGGCGGCGGACAACTACGGCGCCAAAAACGGCCGGTGAAATGATCTCATAACAGCTTTCGCTGTAAAAACAAGTATCAAAAGACGCCACGAGCGCACCTCCTCACCCCAACCGACAGTCTCGGATCAAACGCCCGGTAAAGCCTGGAACCATCTGGATGGAAAGCATGACGCGACGCCGAGTGACGCCACCGAGAGAGGAATCGACTAAAAAATTCTCGCCCTTTCCCTAGCTTTGGCTGTGCTGCACGCCGAAGAACACTCTCGACGCTTCTGGAACCCGGGGGAGAAGAGAGAAAAGCGTGCATCGACGACCAGCGAGGGAGGGAGTCAGTCGGTCCGGAGATGGTGAAGTTATGTTGAGTGTGGTTCCGTCAGCCAAAGAAGACGTGTTTATGATGTTGTGCGGTCAGTCGATCGTCGATCTGGAAGAATCGGATGACGACGCCGTGTGAGCAGTGACAAGTTACGTGAGTGTTTCCTGGAAGTGAAACATTCGGGACCAACGGAGGGAACTACGACGACCAGCGCTGGAGTTTGCGTGAGTGTTTCCTGGAAGAGAAGCATCCAAGTTCCGTCCAAGAATTGTGGACTGGATACGCGGTAGAATATTCAGGACTTTAACTGTTCTTGGATAGGTTGTGATGCATGAGATTGCATTTGTAGAGATCGATCTGTTTGTTTTGTTCCCGTTGTGTTAACAACATCTGAGTTATATTGTGAAGTTGTAATTGATACCAGCCGAGTGTGCATGTGTTTGTGATGTTTGTACTGCCTTAATTGAGGATATATTTCGTTTGTGTTATCGACTCTCGGCTCTGACTCGGTCTTTGGACCACAACCGGCGTTTGCTGGCGCACTAAAAGGACCAACTCTAAATTGTCCGCGCTTTCGTGGTGCGTTTCGGGGGGCCGATACGTCCGCCCTTGGAATCCGCCCGGCGATTGCCATCCCCATTAACGGGATCAGTGACACACGGTATGCTCGAAACACATAGAAGAAAGAAAGAAAGAAAGAAAGAAAGAAAGAAAGAAAGAAAGAAAGAAAGAAAGAAAGAAAGAAAGAAAGAAAGAAAGAAAGAAAGAAAGAAAGAAAGAGGCGGAAAGACAGGGAGGTTAGCAAAGGGGTGAGCGTAATAGAAGTAACGAAACAAAAAGGGGTGGGGGGGAATACGGCGCTCTTAATTTTTGTCACTGAGACCAGTTGTTGCGCAGGAAGCGCAAAAACGCTTTGAAGGCCTTCTGTGCTGAGGACAGCCTCGGCCAGTGTCTCGGGGTCCTTTCCTCCAACAAAGGGTGATTGTCAAGCCTTGAATCTGACATCTCTTGATCTTTTCTGGGCGCATTGATAACGCTGATAGACACAAAACCTTTTTTTTTTCTTTTGCCGTTCTAGAACGTGTTAGGGAGATGAAAGAATGCCAACATCATAATAATTCACGAGAAGCGAGTCGGTTTCAGATTAATTACGACTTACTAACGTTCTTCAACTTGCGCCGATAGCTTGTTACACATCACCACTTTTGCAAGCTGTTACCCCAACGCGCCAGCCACGTCCGGGTATCAACTCCGCGACCTTGTCTTCAATGGGACAACACCACAGCAACTTATCCACCGCGGCAAGTGTTTATCAGCTTTGGACGTCGCTTCCCGCTGCTTCCTAAAATCATGCGATATGTATTCAGACAAATACTTCCAGCCCGATAGGCACCTTACGTGAAATGTTAGACATTACTGAAGCGGGCATCTCCTCATAGACGCCCTCAATGCACGAAAGACAGCTTTAACGTCTGCTCACTGCTGCTGGAGCTACGCAGTGCGCACGCATGCATGGGCATGCGGTTGAGACGTTCCGCATGAAAACCTTTTGCGTTTACTTAAGACGACTCGAATGCGAAAGCCATCTTCGTCTTTCTCTTCTCAGTCGGTGTGTCGATCCTCCCCAGTCTCCCTTGGAGAGATTTCTGCATCTAATGTGGTTTTCCACTGCCTCCAGGATCGGAGGCACCTCACCTGGTTTTGCAATGCCTCCGTGATCGGCCCACCTTTGACGAAGCGACGATTTCATGTGATGGCGCCATCACGTGACGTCACGTGATGTGATGTCAGTGACGTCATGATGGCATCACAAATTTTGGTGATCTGTGACGTCATTATGACGTCATATGGTGACGTCATAACGTGATGATTTTTTTCATCGCTCGTCTTGACGCCGACGCCGCGGGACGCCGGTAAATTATCGCGTTTGATGAGGCATCTAAGGCTTTCGCCTTAATAACATGCATGCTATGGTCGGCATGGTATTAAGTCTGCAATAACATGTAGCAATGCACTTCCGGGGCGAGGGGCGAATAATTTATTGTAGGCTACGCAACTGAGGGACGTGCCGCGAGAAGAAATAATAATAATAATAATAATAATAATAATAATAATAATAATAATAATAATAATAATAATAATAATAATAATAATAATCACTTCTTTACAACCAACAACGATGGAGGATACTGTGGCTAAAAGTCGCTTGAGACACAAACAACTTCACAGAAGTCGGAAGCCACCTGCACAATGCAGACAGCCCTAGCAGACATCCCCAGAAAAAAAAAAGTATCATATAGAACACATATTCGGAAGTCTAAATATTCAAAAATTCAATACACCCTCATACAAAACAGTGACACAAGTAAGGAAAAGTGACAAAAAAGCAAATTAATACTCTTATTTATCGTGTGGGCATGAATTGATGAAATGTTCGCGCAGTGCTCGTGCAGAAGTTATTCCCAACTCAATATCTAATTTATGAAATGAATTTAGAAGGGTTGGTTGTGTGTATGATATTCTCTGCATGGAATAATTTGCCCGCACAACGTATTTATTTATTTATTTATTTATTTATTTATTTATTTATTTATTTATTTATTTATTTACTTACTTATTTATTCTTGTACCACAGGTTCGGGCTTGCCGTGCATGTAACTTGCACTGCACTAGACGGCTGGAAAGAAAAAGAAAACTATGGAAAAGGACCGACCAGCAGGAAAGGCTGCCTTGCGCAATACGTACAGAGGAACCTTCACACGTTCTAATAGTAACGTGCTTCTGATGATGAATATGTTACCGACCGTTCTGTATGTCAGAGACAAACATCACAAGAAAGAGTGTCGAAGGATAGAAGCAGTCTGCAAATATTAGTACGTTTTCACTCTAAGAACATCAACAAAAAAGAACAAAACAAGACTGTAAAGGTCTCCGTGTACAAGTATAAATGAGGCAAAGTCAATTTAGACCACAGAACTGTTCCAGGAATCGAAAGAACTTGTAGAACATCCATACATTGAATAATTCTCACTGATAAGCATGTCCTCATTATTGACCCCAACGCCATATTTTTTTCATTTTGTCGTTTATAAAAAAGTTCGATAAGGTTAACGTTTGGGCATTAAAGACACCAAAACCTCACACCTGCCAAAACTGAGAAAACAAGAAAACACCGAGCGCTTTCCCGGCTTCTTCACGAGTCAAGTCGGCGTGAGTCAGCAAATTGTCACTCTTTCCTGTCGTCTACCGCTGCCCGAGCTATTACACAGCATGTGCGTGCAGTGGGTACGACCTCAGAAGCCAGCTATGTGACACAGTATCAACGTTAATTTAGCGCTCGTTCTAAGTGGGAACGACGCACGCGGGGACAATTCGAAGAAAAACTGGCGCGCCATGTGCACGCAGACCAGAGGACAAGCCGGAGAGCCGCCGTAGCGGCACCCTGGAGATGTTGATTAATTAGTAAGAGAGTCTAGCACGAATTCCCCACGGCTAAGATAATTGAGGCCGCGTTGAAAGGCGAAAACTACACAGTGAGAAACGGGCGAGGGTATCCCGCGGCGAGCGAGCAAGCGAGATGAATGAAAGAGCCCCCGCGAGGAGGACATCCGAGGGTGGCGCCCCCCACGCGGGCTACGTACGCGAATTACACGAATCACTCATGCAGCCCTACACCCATTACCGCGGCTATAGTCGCGCGAGTGTGTATGCAAATGAACCGCATACAGGAACGGTTTTTCTCTTTGTTCAGTCGGGTCACGCGCACCCGACAACGTCTCTGACCCTCTCTCGCCAGGAACCAACACCAACGCGGATCTGGCGCCTTTACCCTGCGCGCGCGCACACACACACACACGATGCGATGGCGCACGCGAATTAGTTCTCTCGTGAAGTTGGCCTTCCGTAGCTATAACGAAGGTACCGACAGCGTTCGCTCGAATACCATCGGAAAGACAGATGTGGTCTGTTCAGGGCTGTGAAGGAGCTTTGGGCTGGAAGGATGCGTTTGTTCTCTCAGAATACGTCGGCGTGCGGCACCGCGGGAGGTCGGGCTGGCTGGTCGCTTCGAAGGCGTTGCTGCTATTGGCTGTGGGAGAAGGTTAAATAGGTCTCTGCAGTTCTGTACGCGAGAGTCTGAAGGAGAGGCGCTGCTGTTGCGGTTAGAGGAGAGAGAGAATGGAAAAGGAAAAATAAAATCCCTGAATCGCGCACCTCGGAACGCGTGGCATAGGGGTTGGAGACCTCCGGCTATGCCAATATCCGGCCGTCCATGGCGCTGTTAGAACTCGCGATAGAGGCCCGATCGAAAGTTTCCTTTTCCGGACACTGTCGTGCAACGCCAGAAAGTGCTTGTGGGGCTGTTATATCTGGCTCTGTAGTGCTTGTAAAGTTTTTCTACTGCTCTGTAGAGTGTGTAGAGAGGCAATCCTCTACTACCTGAGAGGATGCATGTTAGTTATCTGTGATTTTGTAGTAGTAGTAGTAGCTGTTGTTGTCATTACTGTTGTTGTTGTTGTAGTTGTGAGGGCGATTAGTATTATCCTACTCGGCTAACTTTGGCGTGTTAATTCTGCTTGCTATCTAGCTTCCGAAACAAAATAAATAAATAAATAAATAAATAAATTCCCTACGAATGAAAGCGAAAACGCCAACTCTTTTTGCTGGCAACGAAAGCATTGAGTTTAATCACGCATTATAAATGTACGTCTTCTCTAATTACGCCGTAGTTAATTTAGATACGTTGAGCCTCACTTTTGTAGTCCAATCGCAGATAAGACTGGCTGCAGTAGCGCGGCCGCCTTTAGTGAGGTTCTCCTATAATTGTGTCTTGCGGCGTCCAGCTGTCGGTTCTGTGGGGTTAATGATGTAACGTGAGGACAACGTGTTCGGTCTGCAGAAGGGACAGCTAACTGTTATTTGATAATGAAGTACCTATACTCTGAATCGTTCACATTTTGTTCTTAACGCAACACACAGCTTCATTGCGGAGCACTGCCTTTAACTTTCGCGTCGACCGTGAAGTTTTGCGACACAGGGACACCTGGGTTCTTCTCTGCGTAGGACCATATTTAGTAAACCATATTATTTAGTAAACCACCATGATAAGCACGACCTGGTTTTTGTGTACACGACCTCATAATTTAACAATAAAAAGCGGAGCTGTGACTTGCATTACTGTAGCTCTTCATCATATTACGGGTGTATCTTGTAGTTTTGTCTGCGAGTGCATGAAATAATATTTGTACAGAGATCTATTCGCGGTAATCCGGGTCACCGCGCTGTACGTTTGCAGTCTGTCCACGGAGTTATTCTTTGTACGCTGGTTATTGTATATGTGCATATAGCTTTTGATGACTCCTTTGTGGCTAGACGAAACCGAAATTCGTCCTTCCTATGTGGGCAAAAATTCCTAGCGCGTATGTGCTACAGGAACTGGGCAAGCCCCACTATATACTCACCAGTGTTCCACCGAAAATGAAAAAAAAAAAAGGCACGGGCGGCAAACACCAATTAATATTTCTGGACAGAAGTAACCAATAATTGAGAAAAACTTTGACGAACAGTCGGGATTGACTCAGCGATAAACACTGCGGCCGCACGTTTCAGCTTAATTGGTTAACTACGGGGGGCCTTGGTGGTGATTTTTAACAGCGGTTCGCGTTCGCGAAAGCTACCGTTATCATGCGGGCGCGCGTTCTCTTCGTCCTCTTCTTCTTCGCTTCCCGAACACGTATGCCCCTGCGCGAGCTCTCCCGCGGCGCCGATTTGTCTGGCGTAGGATACATTAACTCGGATGGGAAAGAGAACGAGTACAAAGAGAGAGAGAGAGAAAGAAAGAGATAGAAAGAAAGAGAAAGAGAGACATAGAGAGAAAAATAGGGAAGAAAAGGGAAACAATGAAGGCTGCCCAGCTCTGTTGTTTGCTCTAACCTTGCGCCAGCTGTGCAAGCTGCGCCATCATCTTTGTCTTTCCTTTTTTATTCTCGGGTGTTAATTCAGTACAACCCTCGTGATGTTGGGCTAGCCTGTCCTGACGCAGCCTTACCTTCCTGTGCGTTCACGCCTAAACTAAAAACGACAGTCTGGCTAGTCTAGTCCTTTGGCCTCATCATTCAGTCAACAACAAAAACGATGAAGCCAGCGAAAACGACAACATCCGGGATGCTATCACGCGCATGTTCATCAAAAGCCGCTAGGTGACGGCGTCTCCCAGCAGTTTCGATTCTCTCTCTTTCCCGAGTCAGCGGGCTCTATATTAAATTCGCTAGTCTAATCTGTGCATAGCAATTCGGCTGCACCTGCCTTCTCTCGCAAACACTGTGCCAATATTGGTCGCTGTAGCTTCAGTACAGACTCTGGAGACTCACGTGACACCACGGCGGGGGAAAGAATTTGTGGCAGTAATAAAAGGCGTCGTGTTTGCTACACAGTCGCGTTCGCTGACCGCTTGAGTGCTGCCCCTTTATGCACAGATAATTGAAGATCGAGCGACGCACGGCAGCGACGGCGCGCTTGTTTCCACATGCCTTCAGTACAACATTTCAACGCTTACACACACACGCGCACACCTTTCTACGGAGACTGGAGTAATTAGGAATGACGCAGTGGGCCGGAATAGTTTCAGCATGATGTTTTCGAATGCGATCCCAGAAAGGGGCGTCGAAATTTCCGCATCGCTAAAAGTAATTAGTTATTTAGGCAATTAATTCTCGCCCGTTAATTAACAGTTGACAACAAATAGCAGTATGTACAAGGCTTTTACTAACAAGACGCCGCTGATCACATCTTCTTACGTCGTTCCACATTTATGTTTTTTTAGTTAGCTTCGACCGAGTTAGATGGCGCACACTGCAGTGTACATGAGTATCAGGAGTGTGGTACACATTTTATGCTTTCGATGCATGTATATCCGTAGTCGAAACGTATTGCAGCATCTTTGACTCTTTTGTTGCCGTTTAGTTGTATAGCTTGTGACAGTCTGACAACCTTCACTGGCGTGGAGCCAACTTCTGAAATCGTAACGTGCTATGTACCCGTTGTTATAGATCCGTGACTGGTGGTCAACAAGCGGAGCGATACGTCACGGTGTTGTGGACATTGACATGCGTACGCACAACAAAACTTGCTTACTGTGAATCCCTAACGACGCGTTCGCTTATAGTGACAGTCTTGAGGCGCGACAGAACCGAGTTCGTTCCGCTTATTAACGTCGTCTCGCCGCATAGTAAATACATAGCACGTGTTCTAGATACGCGCGCGCGCGGTGGTTTCGTCGATGGCGCCATCACTCCTGCGTGCAGACACTGACATACGTCACGCTCTTGGTTATACAGAGTCAGCTGCACGCGAACAGCGTTGACTTGCTCGGCGCCAGTCAGACCTGTTTTATTTTTCTCCAGTTCGAGTGCGCACGTCTGGAGCCCTCGTCGCCCACTCGATCACGCCTAAATCTGCACTAACTCTTGTCGCGTACAGTTTGGTGCAGCGAATACGAGAACAGGCGGCCGGTATCGTACGTTCGTTCAGTACTGACGAGATAGATAGATAGATAGATAGATAGATAGATAGATAGATAGATAGATAGATAGATAGATAGATAGATAGATAGATAGATAGATAGATAGATAGATAGATAGATAGATAGATAGATAGATAGATAGATAGATAGATAGATAGATAGATAGATAGATAGATAGATAGATAGATAGATAGATAGATAGATGAAAAGTAGCATTGTCATAGCCAGGTGGGGTTGGGAAGTTCAACCCCCAACCCCCCACCCCCGAAATTTTGAAATTTTGCGTGTGCATATAAACGCGCACACATACCAACGCACGCACGAACATACATACAAGGTAGTTGACCCCTGCTCAATACCCCCCCCCCCCCCCCGAAAAAAAAAAAATCTGGCCACGCCCCTGACAGGTAGGGTTATCAAAAGAATTAAATTCTTGGGTATTACTCGCCATAACCACCATATGATTATGAGCCATGCCGTAGTGGTGGACTCCGGATTAATTTTGACCGCCTGCGGTTAATTGAATATTTAGCGTTCTTCCAAGTCTACTAAAGTACATGGGTGTATCTGCATTTCGGCCCCATCGAAATGCGGCATCCGTGGCTCTGGAATCGAACCCACGTCCTCAAGCTTACCAGCGCGACGCCTTGTTGCCATTATGCTGAGCTAATAAGATGGATAGCGGTTATCTTGGACAAACGTTCAGTTTGCTACCCCGCAGTGGGGGTAGGGGGCTATGTTAAACGTTGCCTGTCTACACGATTGATGCGCAACGTTATTACGTGCATCTTTCTGCGGCCTACGCATTCCATAAGAGACCAAGCGTAAAGCATAAAAGGATAGGTTTTCTTGAACCATCACACGAGGCACTTGTTTAGTCTCGTCCGGAGTTTTTCGAAGAAGCACTCCTCGAGGAGTTTCCGAGTTCGTCGACTCTTAAAAATGCTCGATAGTTCTGGCAATGCTAGGCACAAACGCGCTACAAACACGTGCGCAGCGCTGCTGACTCGCATCGGTCTTTCAGCGGCGGAGGTTTCTGACCTGGCAAATAATTTTAGTAGAAAGGAGAGTGGCTAACAGACAGCTTCGTTCACAGCACGCAAGGGGAGCATGATGGCTGTGAAGTTTTCTGGTTCGCACTGTATTTCCAGGAATATCCAAGAAGACTTCACATATGTGGTTGCACGTACACGAAGACTTTCGAAATGCTTGCATCCTATTGCTAAATCTTAGCCTGAGGGTATTGACTGACAAAGGAGTGCTTTTGCGGAGCTGGTGTGGTTGTCCAAACAAGTGCTCGCCTTTCACATTAGAATTTCCTTCAGAACTTTATTCTTGGCACTGGGATGGTTCATATCCTACGCAATAATCATAACTAGAGTCGATTCGTATTCTAGAAGTGACAAGTTATCGCAGTAGGAACTTCCATAACCCCTACCTTATTGTATTACGACATCAGTAAGGTATGAACGATACAATATACGACGCTGCTTTTCTTTGCTTCTCTCAAACGCCCCAGTGCAGGGTAACAAACACGTGCGTCTGTGTAACGCTACTCTCTGAATTTCTCTGCTTTTTCTTTCTTTTGTAAAAGACCCGGTGGTAAAAACGCCGGTGGTCTAGTGGTTATTGTGCTCGAGTGCTTACCCAAAGGTTGCGGAATCGAATCCCGGCCGCGGCGGACGCATTTTCGATAGAGGCGAAAACGCTTGAGGCCCACGTACATAGGTTCAGGTGCACGTTGAAGAACCCCAGGTGGTCGAAATTTCCGTAGCCCTCCACTACGGCGTCCCTCGTAATCACATCGTGGCTTTATGGCGTTGAACCCCGACAATTATTATATTATAATCTATTTTGTAAAGCAAACCACAAGAAAGATGTTCAACATCAAGAAGCTAAAAGCCGATGTAACTGAAGCTACAAATGATTATTTGTCGAAGCTCGCGTCTGTTTCTTGTGTAACACCATGTAGAAACTTCGTTATGATGAATGCGCATCGCACTACCGTCGCGTTGCTGAAACAACGTCCATTATGTGCGCATGAAGAATCGGTTCACGGCGATACATCGTAACACTGCGTGCAACTTCCTGCACGGCGTTCTTCTGTGGGCGGCTGTCCCAACCACGCACGTTTTACGTGACATCCCACGTAGTTACCGGGTCGTGTCGGCCGTTCGTACAATGCGTTAAAACGCCACGCAGACAGCGCACGTTCCATGGCGCGTTGGGTCGAATCGGTTACCTTCGTGATAATCTATTTTGCCTTCACGGCACTATGAGCGGAACTCTCCCCCCCCTTTTTTTTCCCCCGGCAAGTATACCGCTGGTTAAACATGCGCGCAATAAAATAGTAGCACATTAATTACACTAGCCTCTTTTTTGTTTATACATTTGCTGGTGCTTTGAGTAAGCAACAGGTAGACTTCAATCTGTGTTCCGGATGGGCAACAAGAAAAATCGAAACCAGAAACGGGCATGGGCATTACTGCAAGCAGCTACTCAGTCGCGTTTAAGAGTGAAAAGCAAGTGTTGCATCATCAAACACGAAGAATAGTATAACCACGGGAAGTACTCCTTCAAAGCTACAGGTATTGAGGGAAGTTAACTGAATAACGTCGAGTTCTCTCTGTGGACACTAGGCATATGAAATACCGACTATGAACGGGCGGAATGATGTAACAGATAACGATGGGGCTCGTGCAGTACACGATTACGCCGGTGGACAGTGTGCACTCAGTGTGCTTTGAATGCACACCAGTGTACAGTGAATGCACGCTGTATGCACAGGATGTTTCACACTCAAGAGCAAAACGATTTTTCTCATATTAGTAAAGTACTCTTTCACGATACCAAAAACATCACGCTTGCTGCGAGAAGACGCCTAGTAAGCGAAAAAACGCGCAAAAACAAAATGTGGGTGGCGACGCCACCTCGAAATTTGCGCACCATTCCTCGTGACGTCACATGTTTTGACGGCGCCTGCTAGGGAATACGTAGTTCCTAATCTGTAATAATGAAGTACATTGTCCTCTGAGGGGGCCCTAGACTTAACATACCAAGTTTGGGGTGATTTTGTTAAGCCAATAGCGCCAAAATACGATAAATACACTTCAAAATCCGTGACGTCATGCGGGGAGATTCCGGCGCGAAATTTAAAAATGACACTTCGAACTTGATTTTCTCCTCTATTAATAAACCTATGATGGCGAAATTAACGGCATTACAGTTGGCAGAGCACAATTTATCGATCTAAACCAATTCATTGTTTCCCTTTGGTGTCCCTTTAAGGGAAAAACGCGGAGCGCATTTCGCCTGAGTGCGACAGACCCTGTACATTGAGTGTACGTTATGTGTGCATTCAGCGTACACTCAATGTACACTCATTGCGCGTGATATAGTATGGCGTGCGAAACACTGCGGAGAAAAATGAATCAGCACTTGAAATGCCTGTTCGCAGAGTCGGGAAACTTGAATAAGCACCACGGAATCCAGTTTTGGAACAGAGGTTTCGATTAGCGCTGAGTGAAGGCACGCCCAACCTAATATGCCACATCTATAGGTTAGGATATTGGTACGTACTTGGATAGGGGGGAGGGGGGCCATTCAGGGAACACTTTATGGAGAAACAAAAATATTCTGAAAAACAAGTACATACCAGGACTCACTAGCACAATGACTTCACGAAATAAAAGAAATGATTCGTGGAATAATGACGAACGTTTATTGCCACGCTGCCCCATTTCTTGCTCTTTTTTTTAAAAAGTCCGCTTGTGCGTGGAAGCAGGGAATACCTCATTACCTTGCACGAACGATCTTACGTGAATTTCATTATCATCCAGCCGCCTGGCTGGACATGTTTTGTATCAGTACTGTATCATCAAAAAAGCTGTAAAGAGATGTTGCGTTCGTGAATAATTCAAATAAAATAATATTTTTTTCATGGTCTAGCTTCCCTCTATTGTGACACTTGCGGCACGTGCACTATAAGTAAAGGTAAAATGCTCGTAAACGTAAAACTGTATCAGCGGTGCACCTATAGTTCACACGCCGCCATAATGTCACGGAAAAAAATTAAGTCCGCGAGATTTCGTGACATCTCTGGCTCTGAAGTTATTTCCATTGCGACGAAATTCAGCTTTTATATCGTCCTATGCGGAATTCTCTGCAATGACCTCCTAAACGTATCCACACACGCCACCACCGAGCATACTTTGAAAGTGAAGCCTTCTTCGTCTAACCTCCTGCATTCTTGCTGGCTCCGTTCGCCAACCCGTGAAGCAAGAGGGAAGAGGAAGGAAGGAGCGAACGCCACCTCGCTTCTGCGTCAGAACTGGAGCGCTTGAGAAAGAAGGTGGCAATGTGAAGCGCGAGAGCCATAAACACAAAGAAGCGTGGGCAGTGAAATTAGCCAGAATAGAATCCGTTTGGGAGTCGTCTCCAGAGATATGTGCGTTGAAAGGTCCCCAAGGCGTCGTCAATGCGGCTGCAGTCAGCCGTTAAAAAACACTGTCGCCGCGGCCTAACCGGCCAGCGCTGAAATTGCATAAGCTATGACGTGCTTCGAAGGGCGCTCGGTTAGTGCGTTCAAAACAATGTATAAGCGTCGAGGAGCGCCAGTGCTTGTCTTCGCGCCCGCGGGCACACGTACGTGTTTAGAGGCACGTCGAAACGGGCCTGTGGTTCGTAGCCTCCTCTCGCTCGTTGCGACTCCGCGAGGTGTCGGAAGGATTGGTTGGCGAGGCCGTGGGCTCGTCTCTGTTCCGCGCTGCACAGCCTCGCTTCGTTTGTTGTGCTGGAGAGGTCGCGGCCGCTGCTCCCGGCGCGCGCTGCTGAGTGGGCGAAATTTGAGAAAGCTCGAAAGTGCAGGCACAGCGCGTATATTTTTGTATGGCGGTGAAGGATGGCGATAAAAAAGCAAAAGGTTCTTCTTTTAACTCGCTAAGTAGGAATGGCGTGCAGGTACATGCCTGCCTGCCTGCCTGCCTGCCTGCCTGCCTGCCTACCTACCTACCTACCTACCTACCTACCTACCTACCTACCTACCTACCTACATACATACATACATACATACATACATACATACATACATACATACATACATACATACATACCTAGCATGCATGCATGCATGCATGCATACATACATACATACATACATACATACATACATACATACATACATACATACATACATACATACATACATACATACATACATACATACATACATACATACATACATACATACAGTTCAGGTCCACTGTTAAAGGTAACATGCCGTTTGGTTTATGTCCTCGATTATCGCTGAGATGTGGCGCATGGGCTCGAAAGCAAATTGTTGGTGTACAGGTGCATCCAGTCTATTATGCTGGGAGCTTAATGTTTCTAGTAGTACAAAAAATTGCTCAGTAATGTTGCTTTTTTGAATGGTTCACTGTTCTCTTTAGGAGCATACCGGACTGCTTATGTATACGCGCGCATAGGCATCACAAGCGATAGAAAAATGATTTGAACGAAGGAAGGGGAATGGATCAAGGGCTCGTTGTCTTTGTTAGACACAACCTAGTGATACAAACGGGCCAACACCGTGCACCGGACAGTGAATCCAAGGAAGGTATATGGGGCATTATTTATAGTCTTTTACCTGCAGTGTAGTCATATATAGGGAGAAGTGTAATGCGGAAAGGCAGGGAGGCTTGACCGAAAAAAAATATCCGGTTTGCTACCCGGCACTGAGCAAGGGGCAAGGGGAAAACAGAACAGTAAGAGAATAAATGAGAGAGGGAGGGAGGTAAGCAGAAACCACACACCACACACACACACACCACACACACACACACACACCACACACACATGGGGTGCACACACAAACACACACACACACACACACCACACACCACACACCAAACACACACAACACACCACACACACACACACACACACACACACACACACACCACACACACGGACACACACACAACACACCACACACACACAACACAAAACCACACGGGAGTTATCATAATCGCTCAACAGGACGGGTCGCTCGTAGAAACATTCAGCAGCGCCTGCGTCGCTTTCTGGCGCGTAAGCTCGGACGTTCCGGAATTCCAAGATTGAGTGATCAGAACGCGCTTGGTCGTCGATGCGCGTAAAACCACTGCTGGGGGACTGCCTCTGAGGGCTGCAGTGAGGGCAATGAACAATCATAGGTAGTATTTTGTGATATAATGATCCCTTATGCCTTTCTTGGCTTCATTATCTATTGGTTTCATTAGGAAAACATTTAGTGATTTTTAATGCATTCACTTCGTTATGGTAGGCAAAGCTGGCGCTGCATAGCGTGCATTGAGAGTATGCTGAACGTGCGGTGTGCGTTTACAGAGAGTCTACAATGCTGTGTGTGCGCAGGATGTACACAGAGTCTATACGCCGAGGAGTCTGACAAGCGAAGCACTGTGCTGTGTACCAATTGCAAGCTGGAACTGATTCGTTGCGAAGTTGGGACACTTGTGAGAAAAATATTTTGCGACTGCACCGTATCTTCTGTTCCGCACAACGACCTGTAAGTATTGTGATATACCAAAACGTCATCGATCCAACGCCGATAATCATTTGGTTCGTCAAATAATTACTTATAACATGATCGTAGGAACCACGAGGTTCATGCTTTAGACGGGGAGCCGTAATACTGTGTCGTACGAGGCTAAATCGATGTCTTCGCGCAGACAGCAAGTTGAAAAAAAAGAATTAAACGCTTGCATAGGGACGTACGTTCGCGCGCATGTCTTCGCCATGCGCGCGAAGATTTGCCAAAGTCATCGTACCGAAACACGAACCTTGCATTTAATAATTATGAAATAGTCGTAGCGGTACTGTAAGCCACATTCGAAATAGAGAACGCGTTTTAATGTCTGTATCGCGAACGGACTCTCAGAAATTGCTTCAGTCACTCGCAAACAGCCGATTCCCTAGAGCCGCCATATCGAAAGCCGTCAGCTCCAGTTTCCATAACACGAGCATTCATTCTCTTTGGTTCAACGTTATACCAACCCCAGGCGGCTTCGTTATAAATCTTGATGCTCGTTTCTCGGTATTTGCCTCCGTTGCTTGACAGGCGCGAAAAATAAAAGAACAAAAACTGCTGCGTTGGTGCGCGCACGTCGCCGGTCGAATTGATCCAATAAAAATCAATTTGAAGCACACTCACTCCCGTGGACCAAGTCCAAACGGGCGTCTAGGAAGCTTGCACGTTTTATTGAAACGCTCGCCTCGTACGCGCCAAGGGTCGACCCCAAGGTCAACCTTGAAAAACCTTCCGTCCTGCATGCAGCCTTAAACACTGCAACGTGTCCTTCTATCGCCCATTCTTTCCTATTAGTGCGACGGCAGTGTCTCATTACTGGGGTCCGGAGGGTATCGTCGATTTCGTCAGCGCCAGGCGTCACGTCGCCCACGTGAGTCATTCCTTTATCTTTCAGGCTATGTTTGCGTCACGTAGTGTTAATGCTGGCGGCATTTCAATTTGTATCTATTATATATGAACCTCGGGACCATTGAGGTTTCGGTTATTCCTTCCTTCGCTCTTTTTACTTCGCGTATACAGTCCCCAATACTGCCTCTGTTTTTTTTTCTTATATATCTATTATAAAACCGTCGTGCCCTTGAGGTTTGCCTTTATTAGGTTCGTGCATTGGATGTTCGTGGTAAACGTGCGAACTTCCTTGAAAATTGTCTCGAAACAAAACTGAATAGCCCACGTGGTACAGGTATAGTGCTTCGAGACAGTGTCGCGCGCGTCTTGAAAGGCGGCAAAGTGTCGGAGACGCAATATCGTCTCGAACAAAGATTATTCGACGGCTTCCTCGTAACAGGAAGTAGAAGGAAACCGATGCTTGGATGGGCGCCACGTTGGGGACCTCAGGTCGCTGCAAGGTTTCCCGCTCCATACGAAGACGGACAATCGCGTTATACGAGGATGCACGTACACGAGGAATAACCTTCCGTGAACGCGAAGGGTGCGATTCTCTTCTTTTGGTGCGCATATTTTACGGTGTTGTCACTTTCCAAGGTTATTGATATGGTTTTGCGCGCATCTCAGTTACGCACCTCCGCTGGCGGCATTCCAGTAATATCGCTATGAGGCTGCAGCGTGGTGATGTGGGGTACAGTTCAAGAGATGACATCATATGGATTGACTAATAGGCCGCAACAAAGTTGCGATAGAAATAGATAGATAGATCGATTAGATAGATAGATAGATAGATAGATAGATAGATAGATAGATAGATAGATAGATAGATAGATAGATAGATAGATAGATAGATAGATAGATAGATAGATAGATAGATATAGATAGATAGATAGATAGATAGATAGATAGATAGATAGATAGATAGATAGATAGATAGATAGATAGATAGATAGATAGATAGATAGATAGATGTAAGAATAAGACTGAAAGTCGCAACGCGTGACTCTTTGCCATATGACGCTAGCCTGGCGTTCACGAGCTCATTCACGCGACTGC
This sequence comes from Rhipicephalus sanguineus, assembly GCF_013339695.2. NCBI lineage: Eukaryota > Metazoa > Arthropoda > Arachnida > Ixodida > Ixodidae > Rhipicephalus > Rhipicephalus sanguineus. The sequence goes on from NC_051181.1 coordinate 105,844,296, forward strand.
GTACGGCCCCCGCACGCGCGTCTCGCTGTTTACGCGTCAACAAAGATAAACACAGACGCGCCAGCGAGGGAATTGATGACTCAGACGGGGAGCGTCGTATCGTACCGACTAGAGCACTGCACGGGCCGGATTTTACGGCCCGGGCCCGGCCCGGGCCCGATTTATGAAGCCCGAGCCCAGCCCGGGCCCGTGGTCCCAAGCGCAGGCCCGGCCCGGGCCCGGGCGTACATGACCGAACCCAGCCCGAGCCCGGCCCGGGCCCATGGTTCCAAGCCCTGGCCCGGCCCGGCCCGGGCCCGGGCTTACTTGACCGTACCCAGCCCGAGCCCGGCCCGGGCCCGTCGTTCCAAGCCCGGGCCCGGCTCGGGCCCGGGCGTTCATTACTAATCTAATCCAGGGCGCGCTTGTTCATGACCAGGCCCGACCCGGGCCGCTAGAGGATATTAGTTGTTGATGATGATCATTAATGATGCCGTGCGCTTTGTAGCAGGCGATCGGACGGAAAATCCGGTGTGTACATGCATCGAAATGTTGCCCGCGGTGGTAGCTCAGCGGTTAAGCTGTTTCGCTGTTAAGTCCTAGGACGCAGGTGCGATTCCCGCGGCCACGGCGGCCGCAATTTGATGGGGGCGGAATGCAAGAACACCTGTGTATACACTTATCTTTAGGTGCACGTTAGAGAACTCGAGGTGGTCGAAATTGATCCGGTGCGACTACTGCGTGCCTGGTAATCATATCGAGGTTTTAGCACATAATACCAAGGAATATAAATGAAATGTACCGTATGTGTCAACCTGAAATAAAAAGACCGAAATTTTTATTCCTCCCATGGGAACAACCGTGATCTGGCCCATTGTTAGTGCTGTTAATATATATATATTGTAGCCAGTGCTGGGCAGTATCGAAGATACATGTATCTTAGATACTATCTTAGATACCTTGGGTATCTTGTATCTGTATCGCGATACGCCTCGCAAAACGAGTATCTGTATCTGTATTTCCGATACATTCATCAATGTATCGTGTATCTTAAGATACAAGATACTGCTATAAAGCACCACCCCGCTAAACAATAAACGTCGACCGGAATTCCGGGTTTCTCCAGCTGATATTGCTGCCACTACGTCACCTGAATAAAACTAACAACAGTTACATTTCTTGTATATTTCCGCCAGAGCGCTCCAGCGAGCACAGGTGATGAGGTTTAGGCGTCCTATTGGTGGAGCAAAGTCACGTGATGGCGCTCGAGCCATCTCGACAAAAACAAGTGTGCGAACGTCTACGCGCAGCCTACCCTTTTTTTCCCTAGATGTTTTCTTTCTGTTTAGTTGTGTTGATGTCATGACACTTGTTCATAGCCACTGGCACTCTGCTGCGTACTCCAATGCGTGCGGCGTCTTTCGCACAAATTCTGATGCCACTATACTGTCACTATCAAAGTTTGTCTTGCGTGGTGCTTCGTTGCAAAGTCTCAAGAATGCAAGAATGGGGCTGCTTTGCGTCTCGCGGCTTTCACACATCAGCGATATGAAAGATCTCGAGGAGGTAAGCTTGACCTGCAATAGGTACGATGAGATGACATACATGCAAAGGATATTCTAGCGACCGTCCCTCCATCGGTGCCGACGTTAGATGCAATAGAACGAGCATTTACGTAACATGGAATATTTTGACGTACTGTGTCTTTGTTCTTCCTGTAAATTGTTAGAGAAATTATTTTAATGATAATTTGATTGTTAGCACAAGTGCTTTCTTTACTGTCCTCCGGTTTGCATCCCATACATTACCTGGTCCTCTGCATAGTTTAACAGCGAAGATGTTAGCAAATCGTTGCTTCTCCGACGAACCAAAAGACTATCATCATCATAAACGGGCATATGCCACTCACCACTGGTCCCCTAAAAAGGAAGAAGGCAACAGTTAGCCGAACAAATAGCTGCGAAGCGATGGCGGCGATCCGAAGACCCCGAGTACGTACAAAGAGAGAATACTAGGTAACGGGAACGGCAACAGCAGCTTCTAGAAGACCCCGAAGCGATGGAAGGCCCTACGCCAACGACGATGAGGCGCCCGATGCCGTCCGGCTGTCTATATGCTCGAAGACGAAGACTGGTCCTAGCCATAAGCTGATCGGTCTCATGCGCCGTAACTGCAAAGTTCATCCCCGCTAGCCAAGTTCAAGTAACAGTTAAGCCAAGTTAAAGCAAAGTTCAGCAAACGTTACAGCCAAGTTCAAACCAAGTTCAGCCTCGCCAGAGCCAAGTTCAAGTCAAGTTCAAGCCTCACTACAGCTAAGTTCACCTCGCTACTGCCATGTTAAATATGCATGAGAACCGATCAAGCTTCGCTGTGCATCGAGCTTTGCGCCGCATAGTGCACGCTTGCGCCATCTTTTTCTCCCGTCTGTTTATTGTTATATGTCTTTTGTAAAAACCGTTCTTTGCTTTATTCTATTTTTCAATTGTCTGCCAACCGTAGTTTTTTTTCATATTTCGCAAGATTCTTAAAAGTCCGAAAATATTCACCACGCAGCATGGTACGCTGTCAAAAGAAAAATGGATCGGTCGTTTTCAAATGCGCTCTACGATGTGTCGAAGCACAGTTGCCCAAAAGTGGATATTAAAATGTCGCATAATTGACCTTATTTAATTAACCAGTTAAGCTTATGACAAAAAACTGCCATAACGAGCACCACAGACGGTACACCACGTACCTTGGTTTCATTCAGCGGCAGTTAACCACTTGTTTTTTTTCATATTTGGTTCAACTTACGTGAAACACCTGTATACTTATTCACTTTGATTGTTTAGTAGGGAGCCACCTTGCTATTTGACTTAAATGTATTGATTTTCTTTGTTTAGTCACCTTAAAATATTCTTATTGTTACAGATCTGCAGGTAAGCAGAGCGAGTAGTGGCAATAGTGTGAATAGCTGTGATAACCTGTGGCGCTTTGTGCCTCTAGAACACGTCTGAGACGTTTCCTGGCGGCTCAGGTTTTCTCGAAGAAGAAATGGTAAAAGATTGCACGTTAGTGAATATGTGTCAGCGAACGCTTTACGCCAGCAGATAAGTAAAATATGAAAAATCACTGCAGTTTTCATGTCCTCAATCAATTGTGCGATTATAGTTCATCGTCTTCACACGATGCATCACAAACATATCGCTACCAGCGTTGTTGCTGCTCTACACCTGTTGTGGATGCGGTATTACAAAGCAAAATACGCTTGCGGACAAGGTAAGACTGCACAGCGGTATTTGCGCCATCGTGCGGAGGCATCTTAATAAAGTTCTTGCAAGTAGATGGCAACCTGCTAGCTGGTCGACAAGTAGAGCCCCGACAACCTTGAGCAAGAAAGTTAGTATCTTGTGATACAATAAGGTATTTTATTAAAATTAAGCAAAGTTGGTTGCAGTTAAGAAATTTTCAAGTAAACAACAATTCTACATAGGCCTTTCATAGGCCTTTGCTGCTTCATATATAGATCTATAATAGAAAATTTGAAAGTGTATCGAAGTATCTTAAGATACAATTGGGAAGTATCGTATCGGATACAATTATTCCGGAAGTATCTTGTATCTGTATCTCAAATACTTCTTGCCTGAGCATCTTGTATCGTATCGCGATACAATTTCAAAGTATCTTTGCCCAGCCCTGATTGTAGCGAAGAGGAATGCCCAGCGCTGCAGCCACATCGCCAGCTTGGCGGCGCGTGAGAAGACGCTGTCTTCGGAGCTCGTCGAAACTCTGGCAAAGCTCAATGAGTCAGAGACAGTGCCAGGGTTCTTAGAGAGCAGCATTTGAAGGAGTCATCGGAAATGCCTTCATGATGTGGCGCACCTTGTCCCGTTCGGCCATGGTCGGGTTGACCCCGGCGGCAGAGGTCGAGAACGTCCTCGATGTAGCTGTGAACGTTTCACCTGCCTGCTGGGACCGGCTTCGTAGGCGTTGTTCTGCCCGAAGTTTGCGCACACCAGGGCGGCCAAAAACTGCTGCGATGTTGGTTTTGAAGGTCGTCCAAGTGGGGATATCGGCCTCGTGGTTTTTATACCACAGCTTGGCGACGTCCGTTAAATAAAACATTACGGTGCCGAGCTTCATAGGATCGTCCCATTTGTTGGTAGCGCTGGCTCTTTCGTTAAGATTCAAGCCAATCCTCCACGTCTTTCTCATCGGTGCCGCTGAAGATCTCGGGTTCGCGCAGAAGTTGGGCACCGGGACATACCATGGGCGGCGAAGCCGTGGGGGCTGCCGAGTTGGCGTTGTCAGGCATGACGGGAAGCAACTTTCGACTGCGTAATTCCAGGGCCGGGGAAAACCGCAGCAACCTCCACCAAAAATATAATAAAAACACTGGGCAGGAAGCGTCCGAGCAGGGACAGCAAGATCTGTAACAGGCGCAGGCAGCGTTTCAGCAAACACAGGCTGGGCAGCTCCAGCTCGTGCCTCGAGCCAAGCTGGCGATGTGGCTGCAGCGCTGGGCATTCCTCTTCGCTACATATATATATATATATATATATATATATATATATATATATATATATATATATATATATATATATATATATATATATATATATAAAGCCGGAAGTGGCGACCTGTAGTAGTTGGTGGTTGGGCTGAATGAAGAGGTGTCGTTTGGGCACGAGCTCGGGTGACGGCTTCCGCATAAGTAAGCGGCGCAGCAACTTGTGCTGGCGGCACCGGCGAAGGGAGAGCCTCAGCAACTTGTGTCTGGATAGCACGACGAAGTGGGGGTCCAGTGCAGTGGGGGCTCGTTGATGGTGGCCACAAGGGAGAGCTGACGAGCAACTTCCTCACGGATGTATTGCTGAATTTGTGGCAGCAATGCGGTGTAGTCAGCACCAATACTCCTGGACCCCAGAGCTGAAAGGTCAGCTGTTGTATGTTAGCGCGACGTGTAGAAATTCGCTGCTTGCGCAGCTCATCGAAACTTCGGCAGAGCTGAATTACATCGGGTACAGTCTGTGGGTTTTTGGCCACAAGCATATGAAATGCGTCATCGTCAATGCCTTCATTATATGTCGTATTCTGTCAGCCTCCGACATACTCGCATCCACCCGCCTGCAGAGGCCGATGACATCCTCAATGTAGCTCGTGAAGCTCTCACCAATTGTTGAGATCGTCCCCGCAGGCCGTGTTCAGCGCGAAGTTTCCGCATAGCTGGACGACCGAAAAAACAACGTCACGGTCTCTTTAAAAGCCGACCAAGTGGGGATATCGGCTTGGTGGTTGATGAACCATAGGTTGGCCAAGTCAGTCAAGTAGAAGATGACGTGAGTCAGCTTCGCAGGGTCATCCCACTTGTTAATCGCGCTGGCACGTTCGTAGTCTGCCAGCCAGTCCTCGACATCACGGTCTTCAGTGCCGCTGTAGACTGGAGGGTCGCGCAGACGAAATACACCAGAGCATATGACCGACGGTGGGGTGGAAGAGGCTTGCGAGGGATCGACGCGCTCAGTCATTCTGGAATCGGATGGTAGCGTACGGCTGCGGAGCTCCAGGGCGCGGAAGGGGACTACCCAGCGACTCCACCAAACGCAACAAGCGTGTTCTCCCACAAACACTTGTTATTATTCTGTAGAAGGCGTGAGGACAGTTCACGTATCACGGCTAAAGCCGTGCTACGACCCTCCTGTCGTGTCATCTCCTTAGGTCGCCAGGATGGCTCCTTTTGCGCGGAGAGTAATTGTACCGGAGAATATCGGTGTCAGCTCTGTGCCAGCGTGAAAGAAGACGTTGACGTTCGTGTGGTTCGTGCTCGCCGGGTTTCTGCCTGAACCAGCTTGGCTGTCTCATATATATATATATAGATATATATATATATTATATATATAATATATATATATATATATATATATATATATAGATATATATATATATATTTATATATATATATATATATATATATATATAATATATAATATATATATATATATATATACGGGATCTGTCGTGTTTATAAGGAAACCCACCACACTATACTTGTTACTTTGACATAGTCTGGTCCAGCAGACGAAACGTTAGTGAAAATATACAGTGCCAATCTATATCTATACTGTGAAACAAATATAGCTCTTCAACTGTTTTTCTATTTTTATTGCTAAGCTTTACTAAGAGCCTTCTCTTTGCACGTGTCACTTCAGCTGGAACAGTACACCTTAGACCATGCAATGCATAACGTTCCCGTGTGCTCGGAGGGCCCGACTTACGCCTTTTAATGAGCGGGTCCGAGTCCGTCCCTGCCTGCAGCCTCAAGCCCGGGCCCTAGGCTCAGGCCCGCGGCTTCAAGCCCGTGCCCGGCCCAGGCCCGCGGCTTCGAGCCCGGGCCCGGCCCAGGCCCGCGGCTTCGAGCCCGAGCCCAGCCCGGGCCCGCCGGAAAAACGCTTCGGACGGCCCGGCCCGACCCGCGGGCGGGCCGGGCCCGGGCTTTCGGGCCGGCCCGGGCAGTGCTCTATATAGTACCGACATCGATACCGCCTTCGTGCGGCGTGGCGAATCTGCGGGTCGAAACTGGCACTTGACGCGCACCTTTCGCAGTCGTGTATGGCATAGAGTTCCTACAATTACCCAGAGGGAACTCTGGCGCTGCGATCGTTCAGCCACTACGGGAATGACGGGTAGTAAACGGATTTGCCTAATCTTCGTACTTACGGGCTTCGAACGCACTTGTGGCTTTGTTTATTGCTGTGTTTTGGCGTTCGTTTCGGATAAAAGAGTAGACCGTTGTGAACTTCGTGACCAGATTTGAATTGGTGAGCCTAAAAAGGTTAAAGTGGTGAAGTGTAACTGCTGACTCTTGCTGAACTTCGTTTTGTGATAAAGCGGATGCAGGCGACGGGGAGCCAAACAGAGCCGAAAGAACCAAGTTAGACAATCCGTGTACTACCCATCATTCCTATGCTGGCTGAAGAGCCATGCATTGCATCTCCCATAGATACTAGCGCCGGAGTTCATAAATATTGCAAGGAAACTCTATGGTTTATCGGGGGAGTAAAACAGGCGGAAACCCCAAAACGGGTTCGATTGTTGCTCTAACTTGCATTTTATGGAAAGTGGTATGTAGGACGCTGTAGATAATTGCATGACTCTGCAACGAACAGATAGACATTGCATGCAGGGCATATTGAAGGTTGCGCCAGCATATTGCACATGTGTATAATTAAATACCGTCATAGGATTTCACAACGTAGTGTTTCATTGGGATTTCACTTATGCCTTGGCGGACCCTCCTGCATTACCCATTCAATGCCCCAGGATTGGTGGATGGATGGATGTAAAGACATGCCAAGAATGCAACTTAAGCTTCGAGTTTTTATAAAATTAGATAACAAAAACAAAACAAAAAATCACAGAATCAGGATTGGTGGATGGATGGATGTAAAGACACTCGCGGGAACACGCTCACTTATTTTACATGCGCAAGCATTGAAGCTTGTAAGCTGGCGTCTTTGTCGTTTTGCTTTTCCCTTCTTAACTGGCTGTTTATTTCATCAATGGAAATCACGCACAGGAGAAATACGAAGTTCGGTAAAAAAAAAGCGCTAACACTTACACTTCTACCGTTTTTATAAAATTTTTCAACAACGCACAGGGATAACAAAAAAAAATATACGAGCACGACGAGGGACGAACGGGTGCCGCCTTAGCTTCGCCCCTATAATCTCGAGACGGCGGCATTTAGAAAAAGGTCCCAAGAATAATTAATTGCTCGTAGTTGCAAGCTCACTCCAATCCTCACTTTAGTAATAACATTAGCCCAGGTGGCCAGCAAACGGGTGCACTTGAGTGCGGAAATGTTAAATTGGAACCCTGGTTCTATAATGGACATGTTATTTCTAATACGCTCGTACCATTCCGTGCGCACAAGGGTACACTGTCGTTTGGATTGCGGCCGCCGTGCTATCTGGAGCGAACACAATGCGCTCCAAATAACTGGTCGAGGCAATAAACAGAATCTACGTTTTACGAGGCCGCGACCTCTCCGGCGAAGCGCGTGGCACCAAGAAGAGCACGTGTGCCGGCGTCGCAAGCGGTGACGCGTCGCTGGCAAAAGAGCGGCGGCGCCGTACTCGGTTTCCAGCCACTCGGACAGCGAGTCATAGTAGTAAAGAAGTTGTCGCATTTAGGAGGACCAGCCGCAAAGCCAACCAATTGTTGCGAGTCTTGCACTACAAACAGTTGACTGACTCTCCACCAAGAAATTTTTTTCGGGGGGGGGGGGGTTCAACCACATGTTCGTGCGTCGTTTGTATGTGTGCGTACCGAAGCAAATTGAAAAATTTCACAGAGTTTGAACCCCCCAACCCCCCCCCCCCACGCCCCTTGCCACGCCATTTAACAGCGGAAATGTGCAAGCCGACCGTTAGTCCGTGCAGAGCGAGCGGAAAAGTGAGAAAGAGAGAAAAATACCGAAAGACACAGAAAGAAATGGACACAGAGAGATAGAAATAGAAAGAAACAGAAGCAAAAAGAGAGAAAAAAGAGAGAGCAAAATGAGAAAGAGAGAGAAAGAAGAGAAATAAAGAAAAACAAAATGAGAAAGAGAGAGAGAAAGACAAAAAAAGAGAAAAAATGAGAGAGAAAGAAGAGAAATAAGACACGCGGCCTAGCTCCACACTTCCTTCAGGCTTGGCGCCATTAGGGCGAAGCTGCATTAATTAATTTATTTATTTATTCATTTGTTTATTTATCGATTTATTATTATTAATATTAATATATTTTTGCGGTTAACATCGTTTCTCTGCTGTAAATGCACATACACTTGGCAGCCATTATTTACACGCTGAGACAACTGATGGTAGAAGTTGCGTCGACGAACGAAACGTAATGATACAAACTTTTAAACGTAAAGTTGATGACTCTTTTATTTTTCGCCTGTTACTGTTGCTATAGTTACAACTCTGCGGCAGCTGCCTTGGATTGCCGTGCGTGAAATTTGTACGAGTGCATCGAGGGAGATGAGAAATTTCCTCAGGCAAAAGAGCTTTGTGCCTTTATTTCCGACGCTACTGGACATCTTCTGTTGAATGTCTATGAATAGAAACAATGAATGAATGAACGAACGAACAAGAACTTCGACACTTTAGTTCGGCGCTGTTTGTCGTTTTTCATAATAGACGCCGTGTGAGCTTCGAAGGATCGGCCGTATTTATTTACCTTAGTTTTATTGTGGTAGCCAATGGACACTGCAGGTACATTTTTTCCCTCGCCATCCGGTTCCGTATAAAGTTCAAGTCGATAACATCGGCCCCCGCGTCGTGTATTCTACGTGCGTGCGAAAGCGTATGAAGGATACGGACGGGCGTGTCTCATGCAGAGATGAAACGCGCTCGCCGGTGTAGGGGCGGAGCGGGGAGGGGGGAAGGGGTTGAGGGCTGCGCCGCTCGGACAGAAACTGCGAACTGTAACTAAACAAACATCAGTAGACGGCTCCTACCCTTGTACGTGCTGTCCTCTCACCGCTTACTTCGCGCTGAGAAGACAGACGGCACAAAACCGCTCTGCTCCCTGGAGCGCCCATATTCTTTTAAGCCAGCGTTGTGTATACTATAAGTTACGCGAGATCGGGTCTTAAAGGAGTTAGCTGCTAGAAGCAATTCGTATAGCATTCCAATTTTGTTGCTATTTCATTCATTGGTTCGCCCTTGTAAATAGGTAGGTAATGAACCTTATTTAGGGTCCATCGAGAAATTACTGGCCCAGGCTAGTGGCAATACTTCTTTCGGGAACATTACAGCCAGTTGAATTTTGACGAACTTGTTTGTTTGTCTTCACCGTGTTTCACAGACGCGAGCGCCGCCGCAACCGCGAGACGGGACGCTCTGCCTCTTTTTGGCAGACTGATTTCGGTTATCCATTAAGGCCCGAACACACGTACGCGTTGCAACGCGTCAACGCGTGCGTGTGTTCGGGCCTTTACGTTTGTGATGAAAGTGTGCGACAAGGCTTCCGCTGACATTGATTTCCAAGTGAAAGAAAAAGAAAGGGAGCGTGAACTTCTTTCACAAGAGTAAATGCTATATATATATATATATATATATATATATATATATATATATATATATATATATATATATATATAAAGCGTCCCAATGATTCGCCGGAATTTTCATCTCGCAACATACGTCCTGTCCTCGGCTTTCTTTCTTTCTTTCTTTCCGCGGGCCTCCTGTATTTCCGAGCAGTTGCCCACTGCAGGGGAGCGCCCATACTTCCGCGGAAAGCTTCCGGATTCTTGACTCTCAGGTGTCGCAATCTTTTTCTCCTAGCCGTCAGCCCGAGCGCCGTCCTTTTTCGCCGCTCATTGCTCATTCATGAACTAGTTCCGTGGAGCAACGTAGTTCCTGTAGAACTATGCTTGCATAAACTATTCATGTCGAGCTTGGAATATCGATTACAGCGCGAGGGTAACTGTATAGTGTAAACGAAAGTTCGAGGTCGATACACGTGAGTGAAAATCGATTTTTGCTGGATGTATGCAAACTTATTCTCATTCTCTCTATATCGTCTTTTCTCGCCTTTAATATAGCTAGAGAGAGAGAGAGAGGAGGGAGAGGCTGAGGAAAGGTAGAGAGGTTAACCGCGTAATGTTGCGCAACGTGGGCCGCTTTACCTTGTTTAGCTATGCACTAACTTGCCCAGCGTGATATTTAGCGAAAGGCAGGGAGGTTAACCAGGTTGCACCTGATTCGTTAAACTACATGGAGGAAGAGTGAAGGGGGCCGAAAATCTGACTCTTCGGCGATGACGGGTGGTGACATAGTCTTCCAGTGTGTGCATCGTCCTACAATGGAATGAGTTTTCGCTGCATACAAGGTGAATGAGTGTGACAGGCAGGACAGAACTGAAGTTTGTCCAGCTGACAGATCGTGTCCGTGTATGTAAATAGGAAGTTCATCGGACGCCTCTGTTGCGTTAGTCAAGCTAAAGGACCTAAGACACAACCTATAGCTATTAAGGTGAAAGCCTTAGAAATCATCATCACGTGATGACGTCACCGTATGATTTCATCATGACCTCAGATTGGAAAAGGTGGTGACGTCATCAACGGCATCTTTGGTCAAAGGTAGGCCGATCAGGCAGTGCAAAACCAGCCGCGGTGCCTCCGATCCTGGAGGCAATGCAAAACCACGTTAGGTGCAGAATATTAATGAGCGAGCGATGCAAGGAAATCATCATCACGTGATGACGTCACCGTATGATTTCATCATCGCAGCCATGGCGGCGAGTGTGGAACAGACACGTAGCACGTGAAAAGGTGGTGACGTCATCAAACGGCATCTTTGAGAACTAACAGACAATAACGCCAAGGTAGGCCGATCAGGGAGGCAGTGCAAAACCAGCCGCGGTGCCACCGATCCTGGAGGCAATGCAAAACCACGTTAGGTGCAGAAAGCTTTCACGGTATGGCCGGGGCAGGATCAACACATCGACTGAGAATATAACTAAAATGACTTTCGCCTTCGAGTTGCCTTAGGTGATTACATAAAGAATCCTGTTTTTTCTCTCTTTTTTTACTGTCCTGTTCGCTCGTGGTTGATGTAGAGAAAATTCTCTGGAACCCATGACGCTAAAGAAGATTTCAACCCTTCCCTGCAACTACGACCTCCATCCGGCCTTCATCAAAGCGGAGCTTCGCTTCTATATCGCCTTTGGTTGGGAGTTGCTCTTACGAAGGCATGTACAACGTTAATCGGAATGACTGACAACGCGGCATGCGATGTTTGCGGCACCGAAGAAACGTCGAACACTTGCTGTGCCACTGCCCTCGTTTTTCCTCGGAGAGACAAGTACTTTCCAACGCACCGCGGCGACTGGATGATCCGCCAATTTCCGTACAGATGCTACTACAGCACCGTGCACATCTCTCGACGGCCCACAAGGCAGTCGAGAGGACGACGGGCTTGTGCGAACGCCTCTGACTTGTGGTACAAATCCCGCACGCTGCATTGAATTCACTGCATCTCTTCTATCTTTTTTTTTGTTCTCTTCCCGCCTCTCTGTGTCTCGTCTTTCTATTCCCCTTCCCCGGTCCCCCAGTATAGGGTAGCCAACCGGAAGTTTTTATGGTTAACCTACCTGCCTTCTCCTTTTCTGTTGCCTTCCTTCCTTCAAGGAGTTGTTCCGAGGCATCCAGAACTTACAGTATGCTTTGAGTTGATCAAGTTGACGTTCTGTTGAGCAGCGCTGCGTATGGTGCTCATTAGTGCTCTCTACAAAGTGAGTAATTGTAAGTGATGTACTGTATACAAGCGGGCCTATTATTTACCTTTCTTCCTTTCCTTCTTCGTGATTTTATTTCGTCTCTCACCTGAAATCATTACGAAGTCGTGACAGTCTCGCAGAAACACGTTGCACACTACTGCCATGTTGGCAACGGCGTTGATATTTTACAGTGGAATATAGATATGGTTTTATTATTTTTTTTGTTAGGAGAAGGTATACCCGCGGACCGAGATTTAGGGACAGAAAAAAAAAAGGTAAACGCGATTATTAGAATAAGTGGATGACCAACACATCATTATCCATTATTGAGCCAAAATTAGCCTAGTACGCGAGTAAATACAGTAGTCGAGCTACTGGCTGAGTAGAAGGCCTTAGCAAGGCCACACAGAACTATGGGCATAGATCACAAAAGAAAACGGGTGGAAGAGACCGATGAAGAAATCGTCTGCAATAAAAGTTTGCATTCTTATGTTTAGGCATTTCTTCCCGCCTCTCGCGTTTTCTCAAGATTTATGTGACTTTTTTTCTTTCTCACGGCCTTCGCTTTTACCCAGCTAAAAAACAACAAAAAAGGCTGCTGTATGTTGCTTTACGTTTCCACCTTGTCGCAACGCTCCAGGTCGAAACCTTATGTAAACTTTCGCTCCCAGAATCCAGCTGATCAACCAGGTTTCTTTTAAGGTGTTTTGTTTTTTCGGAAATGGTAATTATGTGAAGTTTTACGAACTTTTAGCTAAGTGAGCCTATGCCTTGGGCGATTTTCTCGTCTAAATGTCTTGCGCATAGCGCTGGAACCGAATGCCACGTCTCTTCTGTTTTCTTTCGTTCTTCTGTGTTTCTACTTCATTTCAATAGGCTTTTTGTCCTCCATTGATTTCTTCTGATATCTCTCCGTATGGACCTTTTTTCTTTTGTGCGCTTCAGTCTCCTTTTTACGAATTTAACATTCATTTTTACCTCGAGGCTTTTCTTTCCTACTATACCTGTTTTTTCCCTCGAATTCCCGCTTCTGTTCGACAGTTTTCCCCTCACTTTGCTTGTATTTGCAGTGATCAGTGGAACGGATTTACCGTGCTCCTTTTCAGTCAGGTCTTTTTATCCTACCCTTGGCGCTCCCGTTCGATTTAGGCAAGAAGATTTCGCGGAAATACCGTGTGCTGTAGCTGATCACGTGCCTTCTTCGCCCGTCATGCTATCGCTTATCGGAGCAGCGGCGGTGCTACGGATTTCGCAAGCTGTAATGGAAAGCTTTCTCGGCGTCCAGCGAGAAGTTTGGTTAGAGCGTACGGCGCGCCGGGTTACGCGGACGCGTCTCATGCAACGTGGAAGTTACTTGAACTTTATTAAACACACGCGCCCAGACACCGAGAAGCCTCGCTTTTCAGCTGCTTAGCATTGAAGGTCGAAAGTTCGAGTCCGTTTGCTATAAAACAAATAAAGATGTATACAGAACGCTTGTAGACGCAGTAAAGGCTTAGGAGATTGCGGAAATCGAGAACGCATCGCTTACGAACGCCTATCCAAAACTAAAACAGGCAGGCAAATATTGGATCGGCGTATTACTTATCACACCCAACATGGCGTCAAAGTAGATATGCCCAGACGAGGCGTGATAACCGTGGGTTCAGGGCAGACGGGAAAGCAGAGCACGATATACGGTCACAGCGCGTATTCGTAGATGCAGCTAGATACAGACACAAGCGCGCCTACACACGTTTGACGAGTGCTACCGTCAGTGCCAACGTGCAGAGGAAATTATCGCATTAGCCATAGCACAAACACAAGCGGACGTGATCGTCAGTGATTCGCAGACGGCGATACGAAACTTTGCAAACGGCCGAATCTCCCCGCACTTCAAATTCTACAGTAATAATCAAGAAAAAAGTGTCCATCTGATATGGACAGCAGAAGGTAGTAATGAGGCGGCGCACCGCATGGCTCGAGGGCTTACAGACCGAGCATCGATTAGTGCCGTCTCAGAATACCGATGAGTGGGAGTGGAAGATAGAATGACCACATTTCACTAAATTACAGTACACCATAGATTGCAGAGGCGTACATTCCCACCGCCTCACCCGAAATTAAGCAAGAAACAGTCTGTCGAATATACAAACCCGACAAGTCCAGCTATCATGCATGTAATGTAGTGTAGGCACGACTCTAGAGCCACCTTAGAGCACATACTATGGGGATGTCCAACATAATAAACAATAGCTGTGATGCAGCCTTAAACAGCGACAAGTCTGCGTTGCTCAGCTACCTAACTGTTCCAGCGAGCCGAGGAAGCCGCCAAGGGCCAGCAAAATAGGCGGGATCCAGGCCCATTTCGCAGGGCAATCAATAAAGTTAATTCATCATCATCTCCCTCTCTCTCCTCTATTACGGTGTAGATATTAGTGTGTGTTCAGTAGAGAAAGCCTGTTGTTTTTTCTTGTATTTTTAAAGGCAAATAACTCATCCTTCAAATTAACTAAGGTTCAAGCTTTACAACTTTTGTAGACCTCGTTCTGCACGCTATAAGATTCTCATAGCGAACATTATGTGACGAAGCTGTGGCATGAGTGATTTCGCGGGAATTATACACGTATAGATAAGTTCCAGATCTATATCTGGAATAGGTCACTTATCTGGATATAGTTCCAGATTTGTGACCAGTGCTACGAAAGGGTAAGGAACAGGTGCAACCTGTCTTACCTGTTTATTCATTTCATATAGCATTGCTTTTCATAGCATAGCATCTCATAGCATTGCTTCCTGTCACGAATTGCTATCACGCATCCCCAAGAGGGAAAAATACAAATCAATCTGGAATAAAACGCCATAAAGAAATTTTAAATAGCCTCTTTTCTTACATCCCCGAACCCGTCGCGACCTTCTCGTGGCGGCTTTGCAGTCGCTTTCGAAACAGCCGTGGCCTTTTAAAATTCATTTTGTGGTTGCTTATTACAGCTTCAGCTGCATGCATCGGAATGACGACTATCCGCGTCTGTGACGAAATCTCGGTGAATGATGGAAATGCTTCGATCGTGAAGGTATCGACGCCGTCTACATATAGCACAAGAACGCTGTTTCAAAACACCAAAGGCGCCGCCTACTCAACGTGTATGTGTGGGCCGTTGCAAGGTAAGGCGTTGAGCGTTTTCAAAGGTTGATGTACAACACATCTGCGTGATAACTCCGGCACCGGTCGTCGCTAAATGTCACCCCGCACCCGACAAATCGACCGGCATCTATGAGCCGTTCTTGAATTTAGCGATCAATCTCGACGTGTTTGTAAGTAGCGTGCACGCTTGGATGTAATGACGGTTTCTTAAAACGAGCTACACGCGGAGCGTCATTCAATGCGTGGGAGTCCGACTACAGCTGACATTCGTCTTTACGACATTCTTTTGCTTACTGAAGAGTACGAGCTGTAATTTTTTTTCTTCATTCGTTTTCTTTTCCGTTCGAGCTGAATATCAAAGACACGCTTTCCAAGCGTTCGTCTTTCGTGACGCTATATACCTAAGTTGCTATATCGCCACGCAAGATTGACGACACTATATATAACTTCGCGTTCATGACGTCGCATTGCGTTGTTCCCCATATGCAGAGCAGTCCTTTCGTATAGACTGCTTTTGCGTGCAGTTCACGATCGATAAAGAGAACGTGCCGTGTCGTGATAAGAACGCTGACACAAATCGATATGCGCTTGTCCCGTACGTCGAGAGCTACTTTGACTTACGGGAAAATACGAAAGAGACAGCTGTTTGGATACGAGCTATCGTCATTTTGTGACAGGTAAATGTCCTTTTGATAACTGAGGGCGACGGGAAAGGACGACTGCGAAATAGAAGAAATAGCTAACAAATTACAAACGTAAGGAGTCCGGAAGCCTTCTGTGAATACCCAGTAAATTTGCGGCCCCTTTCTGTCCGATTGATAAACGAGGGCTAGACTGCGACTCACGTAGGAAGCTCCCAGTTAGAAAGTATAAACGTCGAACAGAAGAATAGGAAACGGGACAGAACAAACAGAGTCAAAGAGTGTTTGTTCTGTCCCGTCTGTTCTGTTCTGTCCAAAGAGTGTCTGTTCTATCCCGCTTCCTATTCTTGTATGCGCTGTTAATGCTTTCTAGTGGATCCTTACCAACATGCCCAAGCTTCGACTCTTTCAAGCTGCCTGTACGCGTCGTGGTCCTCGTATCGTACCTCATGGGAACGCCAGCCAATTTATAGCAGCGGCCCTCAAAATCATACAGTAAATAGAAGTGCGAAGCACTAGGAGGCACTACTGGCCAGAGACCAATGGGAATACCAAGATGGTCTCGTGCAGCGAACACGTATGACATCTGAAACCGTTAGAGTCCTAGAACCCCAAACCCCTTTTCGCCAAAGCCAGTCAAGAGTGTCCATGAAGAACCAGGCGGACTGCCACAAGATACCGTGTAAATGAGTAGATCGATTGAGTAGAAGAAGAAGATGGCGCTCGCCTTCGAGTCGTCTTAGGCGAATGAATGTAGGACCCTGTTAGTTTTGGTCACTTATTGCTTAATAAATTTAGGCAATAAAAACGTTTGCCACATTCGCTGTTGCAATTCTTTTGCGAGGTACCCCTGGTTTAATAAAACGAAAATACCATACTTTGTGGACGAGAATGGTCATGGGGAATTGATAACTAATTACAATAATTGCGGAGGCTAATATATGAACAACATTAATATAAGACGGGAATAGAGAAAATGAGGAGGCTGGGAGAAATGCAAATGATGAAGACAATGTCGACAAAGGCACTTGGGAAATACGGTTTAGAAGGTGCTATTTCTCCTCTATGCGTAGTAGGCCACTGCATTTTGCAAGACTTTGCATAAAGAACGTTGCACATACGAAAACACTAAAAGAAGACGCCCGATAATGGAATTCGGCACGAACTTCAAAACAATTTCTCGCAATTTACGAGGAATGTAATTCAGAAGGACTCACGCGTGCGCCTTGCATCTCGAAATCGGGAATTGAAGTTTCAGGCTTTCAGAAATTCAACGTGGAAACTTTGGCTTTTTAATGCAAAATGCTAACTCTGTAGAAGGTGCTCCTGACTTAAGGGCCATCTGCAACGCTGAAAACGTTTTTTTTTTTCATATGCCGCAGTTTTTTTCTTCTTCGAACTACTCTGCGCATGTCTAACATCTTTTTTCGTTTGAAAGTAGAACTTCTACGTGATGTCAAACACTCGAGGTTCAATAGATTCCTTTGTTTATTACTTGCTTCTTCAGTTTCTAGAACATTTGTACTTAACCACTCTCCTTTCTTCTTTTGTGTATTCATAGTGGACTGCGCTTAAGTGTAGAAACTACAACCAAAAGCGAATGAATTAGCATGCTTTGTTCTTTACAAAGAATGACCATGTAAAAGCCCTTGCTTTTTACTCTCTTCCTCCTATTTGCCTAGTTGAAAAATTGTTAGCTACAATATTGCAGTTACATAAGTAAAAATAACCACGATATCAGCTCGCGCCAGGCAACATTAAACGCAAAAAGTTAAAGAACCAAAGCGAACTGTTTCCCCGACCTCCGAAATTCCGCGGTTCTGAAACCTCGCTGTGGCTATTTTAATGGCGTCAATACCATGCGATCGCTTTAGCTCAGAATCGGGGTCTATAATAACGTGGCTGTCGTGGCCACAGTTATCAAGACACCTACATATCTATTTTAACCATAGGCGTGCGGCAGGGTTCCCCTTCAGGGGGGAGGGGGCGAAGGTTCGTCACAGCGCCCCCCCCCCTGGCTGGGCTTCCGCGATATAAAGATAGCAGCACGTAAGGCGGCAAGGACGCACATTTACGCCGATGGATCGGTCTTAGCCGACAGCTCCACAGGTGCTGTTGTTACTCCGTCCTGCCAAGTGACTGTCAAGTTCAGGGTGTCCCACAGGACGACATCAACAGCTGCGGTGTCAAATACCAACAAACACGTTGCGTTGATATTCACGGATACCATCTTTGAACGATTTTGCAATTTTTACATTAATTTATAGTGATTACTTGCTACTCTTTTGCTGACGGCTAGCGTCTGAAAAAGGTTCCATCTCAAACCGTCCCGTTGGCGAAATGTGGCGATCCTGACATGTTTTTTTTATGGTGCATTGCTGCCATGATCCTGATCGAGATAGTACTGCGCGTTTCAAATGACTACGTTGTTAAGTGTAATTGCGTTTGAGAAACACAGCGTTATTACTTTATTGTGTTTCTTGCGCGCGCGCACTCGCACACACACACACACACACACACACACACACACACACACACACACACCCACACACCACACACACACACAACACACCACACACACACACCCAACACACACACACACCCACACACACACACACCACACCACAACCCACACACACACACACCACCACACACATACATATATATATATATATATATCTATATATATATATATATATTATATATACACGCAGAAACATACCTCCGTGTATCCTCTTCATTCTGTCAGGCAACGGTTGACGAAGCAGAGAAAGCTGGTTTGACTGAGCTTCTGCTGAAGCTGCCTCTTATCAGTTCCTACCTCAGGCATTACACCGTGCGAAGCGGCTACTCGCACGAGGATCCGAGAGTCAAATCCCCACAATTGTACGCCGACAACGGGACAGCAAATAGACTGCTCGGGGTTGCATTATGAGGTACACTTACTCTATCGCTATTTATAATGCCCGCCGTGACTCGGCGAACGAAGAGAGCGCCGGTCGTCCAGACGAGAACTACCGTTGCGTCATCACACCTCCGAGCTCTTCCACACTGCGCCCTCCATAAAGCGAGCACGTTAGTTCGCACGTCACCGGCTGATTAATCGCAATCTCGACACGTTTGGCGGGCAAGAAGCGTTCACACCGACAAGACGTCCCTGCGTTCATGCCGAGTGCCCGCCGAATGGTTTTGTGAGAATCGCCGAGCATGTATCGATATGGGACGCTTGCAATCTTGCCCTCTGCCCGCGAATGCCCCCGCAGAGAGGTCTCTTCGGGATTCGTTCATTGCCCCCAACTTCGTTTCCCGCCTCCTTCGAGGGGCTTCTCTTGTAATGGCCACGTGACAGCGTGATGTTGCAACGCATGAAGCAACGATCCAAGCCTCCTCAAGAGAATATCGGAGGTTACTCACAGTATACGTAGCTTTGTGAAGGTGCATAAAAGAACACGCCTTCTCTTTTACTATGTATCAAGTATGCGCCGGTTCTTGATGATTAGCCTTAGGGGAATCAGGAGGAGATCGGGAAGAATTTTGTAGTGCAACTAAAACCTGAGAGCTAGCAAGACGCAGTGACATTATATGTTTTATTTAACGTGACACTACGCTCGACGAGGGATAGCGAGTGGTCACACAAATGATTGATAGATAGATAGATAGATAGATAGATAGATAGATAGATAGATAGATTAGATAGATAGATAGTAGATAGATAGATAGATAGATAGATAGATAGATAGATAGATAGATAGATAGATAGATTAGATAGATAGATAGATAGATAGATAGATATATATAGATAGATAGATGATAGATAGATAGATAGATAATAGATAGATAGATAGATAGATAGATAGAATATATAGATAGATAGATAGATAGATAGATAGATAGATAGATAGATAGATAGATATATAGATAGATAGATAGATAGAATAGATAGATAGATAGATATATATTCATTAAGAACAGTCTACAGTCTTCACTCTAGGTGGACAGTCGCCTGAAGCGGGGAAACCATGGAAACTACAGCCGTCTCTGTCTCCCGGTCGATCGGGTTGCGCTGGTCTTTCAGGGACGAGCAGATGAGAATTAAATTAGCCCCACTGCACCTAAAGTACATATTAACTTTTGTTTTCTTCTCGCCGGCTTTCGTGCTTCAGCTTTCTCTTACGCTCGACCGCATTACAGAGTCCACGCTCAAACGAGGCCATAAACAGACGCGATGCTGTCATTTTTGGCAGACGGCCCTATTTCACAGGCTGGACACGTGCGCAGCAAATTTTGCTCTTTCTGGCGCCTGTATGAGCGAACTTCATGCCTTGCACAGCCCACGCGCCGGTATAGTCTGGCACAGCGGTTCCCCGAGTGCAGGGTCAATCTTAGTAAATTAGCTTATACAGTATACTTTATGCGTCCGGCAACTAGTCCGTTAAACGTAATGAGGTTGACGAAGAATAAATAGGTTACCTCTCGTACCATCTGGACAGAGATGTTGCCCAGGGCCGTACCGAGGAATTTTTTTCGGGGGGTGTTTGTGTGTAGAACGGCCAATTCTGGCAACTCGTGGTCGCTGTAAAAGGCGTGCAGGTATTTAGTGTCACCCGAAATGTTAAAGTATGAAAAAAATCTCTAGGGCTGTCAGAACGCCCTCACCCCCCCCCCCTTTAGTTACGGCCCTGATGTTGCCTGTGTTCGGAAATAATGGTTTGCCTTTAGCGCTACTCGTCTGACTAACCGTCGTCGCCTCCCTCGACTAAAGAAACCACGAGCTATTGATTTCAAATAAAAGTATTGGCCTCCTCATTCTTAACTTTACCAGGGGCGGCACGGGAGGGGGGCGGGTGGCGTTGCACAGGAGTAAGTAGCCTCCTTCCACTAACTAACTTTTCACCTCCCCCCCTTCCCATGGAGAGCCTCCACTGGGCAGGCTCGGCTTGTGGGACTGAGTTGGGTGTACGACCCCGTCGCGTTACGCAGGACAAAATAAAGTTGTTTTCAAATCAATTCAATTCAATCAACCCTCCCACTTCGCAAGATCAAACGTATAAATAAATCACAAAGCAAAGAACTCTGTATTAGCGTCTTGATTGCGTCTTGTTTCTGGCGCTGTTTCATCGTTCACAGAAAGGAATAACTTCTCGCCTCCCTGCCCCGTCGAAGGAGCTCACTTGTCGTGGGTGCCGCCGCCCGTGCCTTCCATAGCGTCTTATGGCGCAAGCAGCGAAAGGCGCTTTCAAAAATTCCTTTTGTCAAAAACTATTCTGAAGGGTGTCTTACTGGGCGAGTTGGTACGATAACGTCATTATTCAGTTGGTACGATAACATCATCACCATTCATCAGAATAGTGATAACATCACTATTCTGAGATCGGCTTTAACAATCTAGTGAACCTGAATGCTGGCCTCTTCATTCTCCTTTTATATGTCAATTTGCGCTCGCCCCCCCCCCCCCCCCCTCAACTCATTTGGAAACCCTGTGCACGCCTATGAACCGCAGTATTGACGATCGAACGAAATCGCGCTGTTCTGTAGGATGGTATGTGGGTTTGTGGTGGCACAATTGTCAGGTTTCTAGCGCCAGCGCATGACATTTAAAGAGACCGACAACCAATTTTTATGGTGCTTGTTTTTTTTAGCGCAATGGAAAGCCTACCGGTCAGAGTGTCTAATCACGGATGGTAACGCGAAAAAAAGGCCGTGAAACATTTATAATAAAATTGTTTCGACTGCGGCGACTATGAAATCGTATACACACAACCATGCATGCTGCTAACAGTGGTAGGTGAGTGCGAGAGCGGTTAGTGTTCGTGCGCGGCGGTTTGCTGCGCTTGCGTGCACTCCCCACGCATGCGCCGCGGTTATGTTCCACTAGTTGCCGCTAACGCAGTGCCCCTTCTCAGCGTGGGTACATTACCTTGTAATCAGCATAAATATGAGCGGGCATAGTAATAATAGCATACGCGAATGTTGGGTCCTCATTCTGGCGCGTATATATGGAGCATTATACTACGTACAACAAATTGAACGACTCCATAATCCAGCTTCAGCTTTTCCGCTAGGCTACGCGACATACCTCTTTTGTGACTTTTAAACGCGATTTAAAATATAAATCCTATTCAATCGCGAAATGGGTGTTTGAATCAGTCATTACAATTCACGGTCTCCATTTCTACCAGCACCTTATCACACGTTCTGGTCATTGTCGGTCCCTTTAACATAACTGCTGTTTATCATCTCCTTGCAAATTCGAG